>NC_043714.1:76842601-76858962 GCF_006229205.1 Suricata suricatta
TGTCCCCACCTGTGTCCCACCTGTCCCCACCTGCGTCCCCACCTGTACCCCACCTGTGCCCCACAGCCCCCACCCCCCCATTCTCAACATGCCAGGCAGACCCTGGCCTCGCTGCCCCACTGCCACCTCTGCAGACACGGGGACAGAGGACCCTGGAGCGGGGAGGGCAGTGGGACGAGGGCCTCCACGCACTGGGAAGGGCAGGCCCGCCCTGCCCCACACTCACCCCTGCCCCCATGCCCTCCCCACCTCTGCCCTGGCGCCGCCGAACCCCCGGTAAGGAACGAGTCGCCAGGTGCTCTCACTCCCACCGGCCGTGAGGAGCTCGCCCAAGGAGCGTGGGCTGGCCCACGTGCAGACAGCGACTCACGGGGGCGCCTGGGGGGCTCAGTCGGGTAAGCGCCGACTTCAGCTCAGGTCAGGATCTCACAGTTGATGGGTTCAAGCCCCACATGGGGCTCTGTGCTGACAGCTCGGAGCCTGGAGCTGCTTCGGATTCGGTGTCTCCCCTCTCTCTGCCCCTCCTCCACTCATGCATGCACACACACTCTTTCTCTCTCCTTCTCAAAAATAAACATGAAAAATTTTTAAGGCAATTAATGAAATTCTCATTTTCACAGAATGACCTTTAAAAGGAGAAAACAATCTCAGTACGTTATACAGAAAGAGTGGTGGTCAAAATTCAACACTGACTCGTCACGAAAACTCTAAGAAAACTAGAAAAAAGAAGGTAGCTTGTACAACTGGATGAAGAGAATCCGGGAAAGCCCCAGGCTCAGGCCACACACCATCAGGGACATTTCTGTGCTTGTAGGCAACAGCTGGAAAGCGAAACTTAAACAGTAATAAGTGACGTAACGGTATAAAAAATATGAAATTGCTGGTAAACTGGACGACACACATGCAAGCCTCCGGGGACAGCCGCAGCAGAAGACGTGAGGGAAGGCGGCCCCGACCACTCGGGCTGGAGAACTCAAGTGTGAAGGCGTCGGTTCCCCTGCATCGGTCCATGGATCCGATGTGATCTTAACTAAAATCACAGCAGGACTGAAAAATCACAGGACCGGACAGGCCACTGTCACACTTCCATGGAAATGCCAAGGACCGGAAGTCTCCAAACTGATCTCAAGCACAGAGGAGCGGAGCCGTGGGCGCCCGCAGCTGGCATCGGAACTTCCTGTTAAGCCTCCGTGAGGAAGACGACACGGTGCCGTCGAAAAGACAGCCTCCAGACGCGACAGAAAACCCACACAGAGCCGCAGACGGAGTCCAGTGACTTTGAAAACGGAGCCCAAGTACTGAGCAGGGAAAGGATAACCCCTCCCACAAATGGTGCTGGAACTGGACAATCATTAAAAACAAGTCAATCAGCCAGGACCCCCAGCCCAGGCTGCACCCCCAGGAGCAGAAGCTCAGGGGTTCACGGGCTGGGACACACAGCAGGCGGCCCAGAAGCCCTAGGCACCCTGCCCCCAGCCTCAGGGAGCCAGAAAGTCTATGGAGGAAGGGGCTGGAGTCAGGGGACCGGGCGGGGGCGCACCGCACACAAAGGGTGGCCGAGGTGGGGACTCAGCAGAAGGAGGGCCTGGAGGCTCAGGCCCAGGAGCTAATCCGGAGGAGCAGAGCAGGGAGGAGGCAGGTATGAGCAGAAGGCCCAGGGCGGGCGAGGGGGGGGCGCTCGTGGCCACAAGCCAGGGCCTCTGCCGTGGACAGGGGCCACGGGAACTCCACGGACGTGTGCTCCCCCAACTCGAGAAGGAAGCAGGCTGCTATGAGGAGAGGCCAGCAAAGGAGAGGGACGCATGACCCGCACCCGGGAAGGCAAAAGCCCAGGAAAGCCAGGGCTTCACAGGCTGAAAGAAGCTTCTAGAAGAAGGGAATATCTGAACCACAGAAAGACAAAAAACCCAACTCAAAAATGGACAAAGGGTCTGAACAGACGTGTTTTCAAAGACATACAAACAGTCAAAGAGGCTGTGAAGAGATGTTCCACGTGGTTAGTTACCAAGAAACACAAACCAAATTCCCCAGGAGCCAGCATGGCACCCCGGCACACAGCCACAGTCCAAGCCGGGTGGCGCGTGCCAGGGAGGACGCGGTGCGGTCCCCGCGCCTGCTGCTGGGAGCGTGGAAGCGCGTAGCCACTCAGGGAGACGGGCTGCCAGGCCCTCAACCTTGAACCGTGACAGCCAGCGGCTCCGTGCCCAGCACTCGGCAGGAGGACTCAGCGCACGCGTGCACACACACACACACACACACGCACACGCACACGCACACAGCAGCGCGCCTCAAAATCACCACGAGGAAACAACCCCCGTGCCGGTCAGCTCAGGACAGTGCGTCCTCCCCACTGGGGCCCCCGCAGCAGAAGCCCACGAACAGGACGCCTCGGGAAGGCGGCGGACGGCGACCGCTCCCGGCCCAGCCCCGGCACCTCCTCGCTGTGTGCTCTCGAGGCAGAAGGGGAAGGGAGCTCGCTGGGTCCTGTCCCCAGGGCACTACGCCCACCCTGAGGGCTCCCCACCCAGGGCCTCCTGCCTCCCCAGGCCCTGCCTGCTGACACCATCCCCCGGGCTTCGTTCCAGCCTAAGGATTCGGGGGGGACAGGAGCATGGGGACCACAGCAGGTGCGTCCACACGACGGAAGGAGTGCTCAGGTCTGCGCCACGACATGGGGGACGGTGACGCACCCTGTGCCTCCCCGCAGCCACTGGGACCTTCCCTTCTGCCAAACCCGACTATCCCCGTCCGCCTTCCCCAGTCCTTCCCGGACCCGTTCAGAAACCCTGTCGTCCCCTTCCACCCCCTTCCACCCTCTTCCGGGGGAAATGCCACACCTCCGGAGGCCGGCCACGGGGCTCCGACACCCTGGGGCTGTGCCCTGGGACGGGCTCTGGGAGACCAGGAGGAAACAGCCCCGGCTTCCCGTGCCCAGCCCAGTGCCAGCACGTGTGGTGCTCACTGACTCCTGGCAGCCCCAGAGGCAAGCGCCAGGCCCGCCCTTACCCAGCCCTGCAGGCAGGGGCAAGGCCAGTCCGAGGGCTGCAGTCACGCACAGCCGCTTGGCCATCGGCGGTGGGAGGGGTCTGTGCATTCGACGCCACAGTCAGGCGGGAGCACGGCCCCTGACCTACCGGCCCAGGGGACAGTTCTCCAGACCCCGCATAGGGCTCCGTCCACCCAGTGACAGCCTGCATCCATCATGTCACTGCCTTCTAGAACCTTCCACTGGCTTTCCACTGCTTTGGAAATACAGTCCAAGGCACGTGCGGGGCCTGCAAGGCCCTGGGCCCACCTCTCGGACACCCCACTGGGACACCCACCAGCGTGCTGTGTGCACTGCCCCATTAGAGCCGACCGGAGCCTAAAGAGAGGCTGCGGAGCTTTGTGGGTCCCCCACTGAGAGGTGGAGGGGGTCCCTGCTCCAGGTCCCGGGCTCGCCTCCGCAGAGCCTGTGCTGAAGCAGCCCCCAGGAGGCCGCCGCACCACGGGAGACCACATGTGGACGCCACCGGCGGTGCCCCGCTAGCTCAGCGTCAGTCACTGCCTGTCGCGGGCAAAGAAGCTTCCAGACACCCCAGCTCTGAGTGCTCCCAGTGGGGTCCCAGACATCTGGGGCCACCGCAGGCCTCTGCGCTGCCCCCTCCAGCCTGTGGTTCACCAGCTCCACGGCTTCCAGTCCCACTGGCCTCGGTTTCCCCTAGAGACGGAGCCCCACATCATGTCCAAGGCCCCATGGCGTCCCCAGGCCCACGAGGACCGGTGCGTGCCACATCCGCTTCCCGGGAGCGGTCCTCCACAGCTCTGCTCTTGCTCTGTGGCCCCGGGAGAGCCCTTCCCCCCACCCCCACCCCCGGCCTCAGCTTCCTCATGTGTTAAAAAAAAAACCAACAAGACCTGGTCAGTGAGGCTGCGACCCCAGAGCCAGCTCCAAGGAGTCAGGGGCAGGTGTCAGGTCAGCCCAGGTGATCAGCGTCCATCACAGATCAGGGATAAGAGAGCGGGCTGCAGAGGGTGACCCCACCCCCAGTTCTCAAGTGAACCCCAGCTTGGCATCTGGGCAGCCGCGGTGCAGCAGGAATCAGCCCGTGTGGCCCGAGCTCTGGGAAGAGGATGGACGGAGGTCCCTACAGCAGCCGGGCCGTCAGCACAAAGCCCCCAGGGCACAGCCCCACGCAGCGGGGATCGCCCAGACGCAGGCCCCTCCCCCCGCCCCTCGGTGCCGATCCTGACACACATGTCCTTGCCGTGGGGAGGACAGCGCCGCTCCCCCAGGGCCCCTCCCTGCCCCCCCAGGGCCCCAGCCCTGCACCCCGGGTGGCAGCTGGGCAGACATCTCTCACCCACACCCCCACCCGGGGCCACCTCCCCTCGCACAGGTGAAGCCGCAGCCCCACAGACCCGAGGTGGCCCCTCAGAAGCCCCACGGAGACAGTCCCCTCTGTCACGCGCTAGGAGCGGGACACCGGGAGGTCACCCTCACCCAAGCGCAATCCCCCTCGAGGCTCTTTGTGAACAAAGACAGCAAGGCCGGCACACCGGGGAGACGGCGGGGGGGATGGCTGCCAGGCTGACGAGGACACAGGCGGCTCCAGGGACGGGGCCGGGCCACACGTGGCCCCATCCTCCTGTGTGCACCCGTGCCCCCGTGACACAGGCCACTGAGGGAAGGGGCACTGCTGTGGCCCCTGAGGGTCAGGGCCCCACAGCACCCAGCCCGCCCCCACGCACAGCTGCCCCATCCGGGCCAGTCTCCGGGTGGAGATCCACGAACACCAGGAGGGCGGGTGAGCCCCCCACAGGCCACGGGCCCCAGACTCTACCACCTCCAGCAGCGGGTTGGGAGGGGCTCGGAGCCTTGGCACCTGCCGCAGGGCCACACCTTCCAGGAGCACCGCCCCCCGCCCCACACCACCCTCCGGGCCCACGGCGCACCCGCCCCCCTGCTCTGGGTCATCCAGACGGACTGGATCACTGCGGGGCCAGGGCCCCCACCAGGCACAGACGCCGCCTTTGCCTCCTCCCAACAGGACGCCCCCCAGAAGGGTCTGGGTCCACCCAGGTCACACACCTGTCACACAGCCGGGAGGGGACAGGCCACCCGCCCCCCCAAGCCCCACTGCCGCAGCCTGTCAGCACATGGGTCTGTGGCCGAGCTGGCCCGGGCACCAGGCTACAGAGTGCGCGGGGTGGTGGTGGGGCGTGGTGGGGAGCAGGGGGCGCTGAGGGAGGGGTTCTGGAGTAGAAGAGGCAGGCTGCACTGAAGAGCAGGACCCCTGCATCCCTAGGGCCCTGCCTCATCGGCTCCAGGCCTGCACCCCAACGACGGGCCAGGGCTGTCTGTGGTCACAGGCACAGGACGCGGCAGCCCAGGTGTTTCTGGGGGAGGAGGCGGAGGCACGCCCTCCGCGGGGGTGGCGCTAGGCGGGCTCCAGAGGAAGAGACGCCCCAGGTGAAGGGGGAGCGGCGGGAGGTGGGGGTGGTCCCCAGGCAGGGCCCCCCACCCGAGTCTTTCTGCCCCTCGGGTACACTCGTCCTCGTTTGGAGCCCCGCTCACCGCGGCCTCCAGTGCCCCACCGCCCCCCGCGCCCGCGCACCCCGGCCCTGTGCAGGCAGCCCTCGGAACGTGACAGTCAGAGGGGAGAGCCGGTCTGGGCTGTGACCACCACAGGACTCGGGCCGTGCGGCCCAGTGCCCGCGCCTGCTCCGAGGAGCCGGGGCCCGCAGAGCACCGGGGCTGGGACCTCCCGGCCTGCTGCAAACTCAGGCTAACAACAGCCAGGCCGCCCGATGCCGTGGTCACAAGGCTGGGGCCCGACAGGCAGACTGGCCATCAGGACTCCCGGAAGGACCGTCTCACTGCTCAGCAGGACTCTGGGTGACGCCCCCCAGAGCCTCACGCCACGTCGGAGAGAGCTCTCCAACCCGGCCACCTTGGCCAATATGGGAGCCTGCAGAGGTGTGCCCCAGGCAGGGTCCCTGACGTCCCCACACCCGGCTCGTGCAGGTGAGAAAACAGGCTTGGCCCCGCGGGGGCCTTAGGCCGCCAGCTTCATCCATCTTGAGGCCCGTCCCCCCTCGTGAGCTCAGACCCCATCCACTTCTGTCGTAGGAAACGTCTTCCGTGAAATGACAGCAATAATGGCTGTCATGAGGGACTTTTTTTTATGTCCTTATCTGGCAAAATAAAGAAGCCGGTGACTGTCAACGTGGAGAAAACAGAGCTGGCGCCCTAGGCTGGTATCAGTCATTTAAAAATGCTAACAGTCATGATGTGCACAAATTCCACCATGAACAGGGCTCTGGAAGGTTCCAGGCCTGCAGCCTGGTTAGGAGCTGTCCCTCAGGGAGGAGGACAAGATGTGCGGTGGGGAGGGGCTCTGGTGGGGAGGGGCATGGAGGCAGGAAGGTGCCAAAGCCAGACCGTCTGCGTCTGAGGGCGGGGGTGGGTGGGACTCAGTGACCGCCGGCAGGCCCAGGGTCGGGCCGGGGGGGTGTGGGAGCCAGCTCTCCGCTCCAGACCCGCATTGGGGACATTGGCCTTTAGCCAGCTGGGCAAGGCAGCCCAGGAAACATGCTCACAGGCCAGGGGCCCTGAAAATGCCAACCACTTGACCCACGGACACCACTTCAGGGCCGGACGCCGGAGCAGGCAAATATGAGAACCGACCGCAGCGCCCTCCCCGCGGACTGCTCGGGATGCTGAGAGACGGGAAGAGCCAGGGACCCGGCTCTAGGTCTCAGCTCGGTCATTACGCAGATTCAACAGCGTCCCCGCAGCCCCGAAGAGCGTGGTTTCAGTGTGTGATGAGGGCACGCGCACCCCAGAATCCCAACAGTAAAAAGCAGGATCCGGAACATTATTTGCTGAGATCCAATTCTGCAAACCGCGTACGGATCTGAGGGGAGGCTGGCAGGGGACACCAGGACGCTAACAGCGCCTCCTCAGACGTCCTGGGCGTCCAAATCTCCCGTAATGAGCATATGCAACCTCCACAATCAGAAAACAATACGTTATTTTAAAAAAGGAATAAAAAGAATAATTAAAAACAGAATTACACATAAAATCTACAAAGGGCCCTCAGTTCCCTCAAGCTCTGGACCCCCAACTGTGGCAGAAGGGGGCCCAGGTGCCCGTACGGATGGCCGGAGGACAGACGCATGGATGTGTAAGGTGAGTGGGGGGAGGGATGGGTGACGGACAGCTGGGCGGGCGTGTGGGCAAGGGAATGAATGCATGGGTGAGTGAGAAGGTGGGTGGGTGCACAGATGGAGGGGGCTGTGACCGCAATGGCAGGAAGAGACGTGAGGTCTTGGCCGCAGGCCACACCCCCAGAGCACGCGTGGTCCACCGCCCATGCACTCTTCTTTCCCAGGCAGGATGCTCAGGCTCACACAGGACCCACCCCGGTTCCCCTGGCAAGAAGGTGGCAAAGGGAACACTGGCTTAACGGGAGTCTCAGTCCCCCCAACCCCGTCCCTCCCAGCCCGCACCAGGCCGGGGTCACCCAGGGCCTTAAGAAGTAGCACTGGGCCCAGGGTGGCAGGGCATGAACAGAGCTGCCCTCTGCCCCCCACCAGCCAGGCTAGCCCCCCTGCAGAGGTCTCCTTTCTTCTTCCCCAGGGACCCAGCCCCTGAGAACCATCCTGTCAGGAGAAGAACCTCCCCCCAGACCCCTGCCTCACCCAGTCCCAGCCAGGACAGGCCTCTAGGGAACCAAAAGGAAAGCCCCACGGGACCCCCGCCCCGGGAGCAGAATCAAAACCAGAGTTCCCCTGTAACCTGGCTACGCAGATGGCACACACGTGCCCCTGAGGGGGACGCCAGGCGCGAGCTCCAGCTCGGAGCGCAGGTTGGGCTGGTCTGTGGACGGGCATGCCCACATCCACGCACACGAGCGCACACTCACAGGCTCTCCCTCAGCTCCGGCGTGTCACTCGGCGTCCCCAGGGACCGGAGGTTCTGCTCCAAGGAGGTCACTGCCGGGAGAAAGGAAAGGCATGAGGCACAGAGAGACCTCCCCCAGGAGACCTGGACTGCAGCAGAGGTGGGGCGGGGCGGGGAGCCAAGGCCAGGGAGACTAACCCAGGGACTGGGGCAGCGGCTGCCACAGCCCAGCCCCACCCCGGCACAGCCCCCCAGGCAGGGCCCTTCCCTCTGTTCAGGCTCAGGCCAAGCCTCTTGGGAGCCGCCTCCAGGGGCCCCGGCCTGGGTCTGGGGGGTCTCCTTCCCCTCGCCTGGTGGGCACCCCCCGAGGGCCAGACAGAGCTCAGGGTTCCGGGCAAACAGCAGGCCTCGCCCACAGAGTGCGGTGAGCCACCCCCGTGCCCCCGCTGCTGCCCTGCCCCCATCCCCGTCCCCCACTGTCCGCAGGACTAGTCGGGATGAGGCCTGGCCCGGCCCCGTGGGGCGTGACTGTCACTCCTGGCCCCAGCACCCTCGACCTGCGAGCCGACCTGCACTGCCAGTCTGAGGGAGGCTCAGAGGCCGCCCTCCCCCGTGGGGACACGTCACGTCCAGCTCGCACAAGCACACGGGGCAGCAGGGCCAGGCAGGGGCAACACACGGGCCTGCCCCGCCCCGGGCCCACAGGGCTCCGCCCATGCTGCCCTGAGAGGGGCGACGGCCCTGGGCCGCAGGGAGGCCGAGTCCCTCGGGCGCCTCAGCCTCCGGGGGCACGCTCGGTGGGGGTAGGGGTGAGGCTGCGCCCGGCGTGGACCCACCGCTGGAGTTGATCCGGGAGACGCGGGCCGATGTCTGCTGGAACAGCTCCGGGAGGCCACCAGGGTCCACCTGCGTGGCTGCGAGACAGGAGGGGGGAGCACACAGCTTCACGGGGCTGTGGGGCAGCGACCCCTCCCAGCCGGGGCGTCCCCACAGCATCACGGGGGGACCAGCAGGCCCGCCCGGGGCACTCGAAGCCCCTGGAAAAGGAGGAAAGCGGGGGCGGCCCCTCAGAAGGGCCCCCCGGGCACCAGCTGCCCCCAGCACCCCGCACCCGCATGCGGGGCGCCCTCGACAGACGGGAGGCCAGGCCCACACGACAGACACCACGCCTGCCTGCAGCTGTGTGAGTCACAAAGCGGAACCGGGCCAATGGGGGGGCAGGGGGCGGTTAAGCGTCCGTGAAGCGTCTGACTCGTGACTTCAGCTCAGGTCGTGATGGCACGGTCACGGGATCCGGCCCCACGTCGGGCTCTCCGCTGACAGAGCAGGGCCCGCCTGAGAGCCTCCCTCCCTCCCTGCCCCTCCCCTGCTCCTGCTCAAGTGACGTCTCTCAAAACAAACGTTTTTGAAAAAAAGAAGAAAGGAACATGACGTGGGGTCCGGGCCGACAGCCAAGGCCACGTGGCCCAGCCGCGAGAAGCAGCGAGTGCCGGCCACGCAGCCGCACACCCAGCGCCGCACCGTGAACGCGGCCGGGCACGGGCCCCCCGCCGCGCGGCTCCAGGTCCGGGCAGAGTCCAGGCCCACGGGGACAGAAAGCAGAGCCGCGGTGGCCGGGGGCCGGGCCAGGGGATGGGATGGTTGCTGTCGGCTGTACCCCTGGAGTGACAGAACGTTCTGGATTACTCACGGCGCACGCTGCGGGAGACCCTACAAACCTCAGAAGCACCCGCGTGAAGGTGGATGACGCGGTGAATCTCCTTTTATCTCAGCCTAAACACCGTATGACCGCTGTGTGGACACCACCGAGTCCGGGGGGGGGCGGGAAGGCCCCCTCCGCCCGGCGAGCGTGACCCTCGCGTGGCCGCTAAGGGGAAGTCGGCCTCCTTCACAGGACGGGGCTCCGCCCTTGGCCCGGCCTCGGCCCGCCCTTGGCCCCCGGGGAGCTCGGCACAGAGACGCCACGGAGCCCACACGAGGCTTGTGCAGGACCCTCCGTGGGCTCGTTCTCAGAACGTGGACAGGTGCCACCAGCCAGCAACCGGACGCACGGGGCCCTTCGCCTGCCGGGGCCTCGGACAGGAAGGACTCACACATGTGTCTACACTGCCCACTACTACTGGCGCCTCAGCCTGGATGGGCCAGGCCCGGACAGGATTTGTGCAGGACGACACGGTCAGGGCGCACAGAACGTCGCTGGCGCGGAGGCGGGCGGGGTGGGGGCTGCGCAGCCTCAGCCCGCACGCGGGAGGCCGGCGTGCGCTTTCCTACAGGACACACGCCCGCCCAGCCCGGCCGCGGCCTCACCGCTCAATGACAGGAGGCGGTATCTGGCTCCAAGAACCGTTCCTGCTCTCCGGGTCTGGGTGTAGATGACCCCGGAGGCCACTGATGCGGAACGAAGCCACCATCACCCCTCCTCAGGGCCGCCCTCCGCGGGACGCCTCTTCAAGCCCGTGCCCCAGGCCACGCCCTGCCCGCCGGCGCTCACGGGAGGGCATCTTTCCAGATGACGCCAGCGGATCTTACCCTGACGACACAGCTGAGCCCCCGGAGGCGGACAGCGCGGCCGGAAAGGGCAGAGGCGGGCCTGGAGCTGAAGCCTTTGCGAAGGTGAAGAGAGCTACAGCCCACAGGGCAGGGCAGCGCTGCTGAGGGTCTCGGCAGGAGCGACCAGACCTCAGATGCAGCTCCCAGGCTCCCGCTCCACCCGCCAGTCAGTGCAGAGCCCTCGGGGTGGGCAAGGGGCGGGTGAGCGGGCAAGCAGGCCCCTTACTGGCTGGGCGTGGGGGGGGGGCAGGGGTGTGGGGGGGCCTGGTTGTGGGGTGTCGGGAGCAGGGGGGGGGGGGGCAGGGAGTAGGGGGGCTGGGCAAAGCCACCCTGAGGAGCCGCGTCCAGGGCTGGCATGGACTCTGGCCAGCGCGCCCGGCGGTGGTGGGCGTGCCAGCCTGGTCCACGTCGCTGCCGCTGCTGCCGGGGGTTCGAGACACACCCAGGAGCCACGGTGGGGGCAGTCGGCCGGCTGCCCTGGGAGCTCAAATGCCCAGAGCGGGGGGCAGGGGGCGAGGGGTGGCCCGGGGGCGAGGACAGCAAGTCCACCACCAGGACAGCCTTCCTCCCCCACGGAGCTCTGGGGGAGGCGTGGGGGCTCAGACCTGGGCAGAGGGGACACCAGAGGCTGTGGGGCAACGTGGCTGTCTCCCTCAGACCCAGTCTCTCGTTGGTCCGAGTACCTGACCACAGAGCCCGGACACCCCCGCGGCCGGGAGGGACCCCGGGATTCACTTCTTACCCTGGAATTAGAGACTCTGAGAGCAGTCTCCCCTCCTGTTCTTACAAGGCGCCGGCGAGCCCTGGACCGCCTTCACCCCTCCCCGCCTGGGATGCAATGTCCCCTCACAGGGGACACCGCCAAGGGGGCGGAGCCACACTGGGGGCAGCCGGGGCGGGGGGAGGGGGGCCCTGTGTGAGGGAGACGAGGCTCCGTGTTACCACTGGGTCAGCGTAGCCTCTTCTTTACACCGAGGAGGGGCCAGAAAGCCGACAGAGGCCCGCAGCCACATACACGCGCTGGGGTCGCTGGGGCCGGGCTCGGCCGGACCGTGTGCGCCCAGATCCCGCGCCGAGGTGGCCGGCGGACAGGGCAGCGGCGGGCGGTGACCGCACAGGGCCTCGCACGCAGCACAGGGGTCAGTGCAGGGCGGGGCCCCAGGGCCGAGGTGAGGGGAGGTCGGACTGGCAGGGCGGAGGGAGGACGGGGTGTCTGGTGGGCATGGCCGGGGCAGAAGGGGGGCTGGCCGCCAGCACAGGGACACAGAGGGGGAACAGGCGAGGGGACAGAGCGGCCGCCGTGTCAGCTGCGGTCTCAGGGGTGGCTCTCAGGTCACAGGCACGTGCTGGCCAGTGGAATGGGGACATTAAGTCCAAAAACACAGGCCACTCTGTCACAGAATGACAATGCAGGGTGGCACATATACTTGAGTTTCTGTGTCAGGGGAGGAGGCCCCGTGCCCCGCCCCTGCATGAGCGCTGGGAAGAGATGCTCTGACCCCGGACAGCCTCTGCGGTCCCCAAGGCCCGTTGCCCGGCGGCTCCTACAAGCAAGTCCAGACTGCGAGCAAGGGGGGCGGAGCCAAGTCACTGGGTCAGGGGCAGGGGGGGAACCCTGCAGCAGCTGCCCTGGAGCCGGAGGCAGGGGTGAGGCGATGAGGCAGGAGGGGCTCCAGAAGCCAGCCCAGGTCCCCTGGTCGCTGGCCAAGCACACAATGTGCTTGCACAGGGGAAGATGCCCCTCGGCCAAGGAGACGGGGGGGGGGGGGGGGGGGGGGGGGGGGAAGGGGCGCGGGACAAGGGGGCTGGAAGCCACCCCGCCCTCCCGCACACAGGGAGAAAGGAGGGGATGTCACCGTCACCAGCACCGCGGTGGCTGGCAGCAACGGCAAAGGGTCGCCTCAGCGCGGCGCAAAGGAGTTGCAGGGCGGCAGGGGCCCCAGGAGTGCCCGGAGGCACTGGAAACCAGCCCGGACGGACCCTCCAGCGCCACAGTCCAGCCCTCCCTCACGGAAGACGACCGAGCCCGGGGCGGAGGACACACGCGCCACGCTCACGGGCCACGTGAGGAAGCAGGAGTGCGGGACCCCAAACCAGAAAGTCAGTCGACAGGAAACCAGGCCCAGAAATGATGAGCAGGACGTGACTCGTGCAGAAAAACACGCATAAAAGTCGCAAAAGCGCCGAGGGACGCCCAGGAGCGAGCCAAGCAGCAGGGGAGACGCGAGAAGCCGCAGGGTCACCTCCCCGGGCCCCAGGAGATGTCCGAGGTGACCTTCCTCTGCGTGGGGTCAGCCGCAGACCCGACACTGCCGGCGAAGCATGGCGCGTTCCAGCAAGACAGCACGGTGACAGAGCCGGGGCGGCCTCAGGGCGACACCCAGGGACCCGGCCCACGGAGCCGCAGGAGGGCAGCAAACAAACAGAATTTCAGGAAGAGCCTAAAGTATCCAAATTCCATGCGATTAAAAACCAAGTTCCCAGGGGCACCTGGGCGGCTCAGTGGGTTGAGCGTCCGACTTCGGCTCAGGTCATGATCTCACGGTTCCTGAGTTCGAGGCCCGTGTCGGGCTCTGCACTGTCAATGCAGAGCCTTCTTCAGTCCTCTGTCTCCCTCTCTCTGCCCCTCCCCTGCTCACTCTATCTCTCAAAAATAAACATTTAAAAATACATAAATCTTAAAACTGAAAAGCCCAAGGCACGGTAGTCAAAGCTGCAGAAAGCCTGTGGCGAAGGGGCCAGACAGGCATAGACCCAGGACGCTCCGCACTCCGTCAGGGCCGCAGAGGCCGAGCCCTCGCAGGGACACCTTCCAAGAGCCGGGAGAAGGAAAAACACCTTTCTACCAAAATTCCACACGTGATGGAAATACATTTCAAAACCAGAGGCAAAACAAACACTTATTTTGGACAAAAGAGCCGAGAGACTGTCTCAGCCGGACGTGCCCACGGCAAATGCTCCAAGTCCGTCGGGTCCAAAGAAACAACAAAGGGCTGCGTGGACCCACGTGAGAAGCAGGGTGCAGGGCGGGCGCAGGTCTCATCTGAGATGAAGCTCAGACACGGCCGGTAACAGAGCAGGCTTCCCCAAAGCGCTCCTGCGACGGCCTGGCGCTACGGCTCAGCTCTGTGACGCACCCCCCTCCCCCGCCACGCGCGGCGTGACGCCGGCACCCGAAGGCAGCAGGTGTGCGGACGGCCAGCCCCACACACAGAAGGAGCCGGTGTCACTAAGAAGCCAAGAGCAGATGTAAAATGGAGTAATCGTCAACACGCGACTTCTCCAAAACAATGTAGGAAATACCACAAACGTGGAGACGGCAGGTGTAAACCTGACCATATCGGTACAGGCACGTGGCCTGAGCCTGAGGCCCCCGTGAGCTCCCTGAGCAGCCGGTGGTGGCCATGCCGTCATCAGCAAGGCTCTCGTGGACGGTGCCCCTGCCCTGGTTCCGGT
The DNA here is from genome assembly GCF_006229205.1 of Suricata suricatta. Lineage (NCBI taxonomy): Eukaryota > Metazoa > Chordata > Mammalia > Carnivora > Herpestidae > Suricata > Suricata suricatta. Next base: position 76,856,496 of record NC_043714.1, read on the forward strand.
CTGAGTGGAGAAGGTCCGAGGGGGCCAAGGGCAAGCTGCATCTACACGGACTACAAGGAAGGCACTTCCTGTGGAAAATGAGACCCACCTGTGAGTAAAGGGACTGGAAGGTACATAGTGTGACAGCGGCCGTCTGACAGTCTCTCCACTAACATGAGAGTCTCCAGAGCACACATGCAAGTAGAGAGAAAATCCTCAGAGTTCAATGCGCCTAACAGCACGTCTGGAAAACACGCATGGCACAGACGGACGGGCTCGAGGGGAGGAGCGGACAAATGCACGGTCACAGTGGTCTGCACCCTCTCGGTATAAACGAGGCGGCGGACGGAAGATCCGTGAAGGCACCAACACCACCTACCACCTTGGCCCGAGTGACAGCTGGAGGGCAGTCCTGCCCAACACACTCTTGTCAAACATGCGGGACACACACGGGACACACTGCGCCTGAGTGTGCGGCAAGTCCCAATGCACGTGTAACCACTGACACCGGACGAACATTCTCCGGCCACAACAGCACTAAACCAGAAGTTAATAACAGAAAGATAACTGGAAACAGAATTATTTGAAAATTGAGCAATACTCTTCTAAGCAACCCTTAAAGAAGACACCACAAAGGAAACTGGAAAACATTTTTATTTTTTATTATTTTTTAAATGTTTTGTTTATTTTTGATACAGAGAGAGAAAGAGCATGAGAGGGGTAAGGGCAGAAAGAGAAGGAGACACAGAACTGGAAGCAGCTCCAGGCTCTGAGCCGTCAGCACAGAGCCCAACTCGGGGCTCGAACCCACGAATGTGAGATCTGACCTGAGCCGAAGTCGGAGGCTTAACCAACTGAGCCACCCAGGCGCCCCTAGAAAATATTTTTAAATGAGTAAAATGAAAACAGAATATGTGCAAAATCGTGTAAGTAACGCAACACAGAGAAAAGTTTACAGCAATAAACACGCATTCCTAGAAAAAAAGAAGAGTCTTGCGTCAATGGTCTAACTAAAGCGAATTAACTCCGGGGTAAGCAAAAGGAAGGAAACGATAAAGATGGGCAAAAGTCAATTAACTCAACACTGAATAGAGAAGATGAATGAAATCAAAATCTGCTTCTTTGAAACAATCGATAAAATTGATATACTTAGGGTGAGACTAGTCAAGTACGAAACAGAGAAAACACAAATTAGCAAATTCGGACACAGAAACGGCAGTCTCACCGCCAACCATACGGGCATTCGGACAAGGGAACGGTCTGATTTCATGCCAATAAATTCCACAACTTTGATGAAATGGGTAAGTTCCTTGAAAACACACAATCACATGTGGCTCATGTGAGAAGACGCAGAAACCTGGGCAACACCGCAGCACTATGACACCGTGACACACGACATGTGACACTGCGTCATTACAACACACACCGTATGGCTGTATATTGGGACAGCTGTGCCGTAACACTACCGCTACGACACGTAATGACGTAGCGCGGTGACGAGTGTGCTGTCAGACCACAGCACGCAACACTGTGACGTGTGACACATGTCATGGCAACTTTAAAGACACTGTAGTTTCAAATCTTCCCACCATGAAGATGACAGCTCAGATGCTTCCTAACAATGTCAACTCTACACGTAGAACAGGAGGAGAAGATCCTTCCCACCGGGCAGGGTGGTTCAGTGTCAGGTGAAGAGAGACCCAGATCAGTACAGACGGGTCACCAGCCGGGGCTTCAGACACAAGTGTCAAGGCGACTCAGCCCTCTCAACCAACGCTGACCCACAACTGGACATCCACTGAACCCCGATCCCAAGTTAACAAAACTCAGAACCAACCCGGCCCGGCTGACAGACTGGGGCACAAATGCTAGAACTGTAAGACTTCAGAACGCGATTCGGGGCCTGTGGGTTGCAGGTGGGGTCCTGAGAACAGAAATCCCAAAGGAAAACACTGATAACGTTGAAATACAAAAGCCTTCAAAATAGACACAATTAAAATAAAAAACAGTCCGGGGTGCCTGGGGGGCTCAGGACATGATCTCACGGTTCTTGAGATGGAGCCGCATGTCTGCGCGGATAGCAGGAGCCTGCCTGGGATTCTCTCTCCTTCTCTCTCTGCTCCTCCCCCACCCCGCCCCTCTCTCTCTCTTTTACACACAAATACACTTCAAAAACAGTTGTTGCTGGTTTTTAATAAAACGCAGTCCAGAGCCTGGGAGAAGGTCTGCAGCCCAGATATCAGACAGGCCCCTTGAACGCAGAGGAAAGCACTGCGCATGCAGGACGCTGCACTGACACCCCTGGCACCCCGTCTCAGCCCACCCCACCTGGCCCTGCACTGCCCCAGCCCCGCCCCAGCCCCGCCCCTCCCCAGCACAGCCCGCTGAGCCCCGCCCCGCCCCATCCCAGCCCCGCCCCACCCCGCTCCAGCCCCACCCCAGCCCCGCCCCAGCCCCGCCCCACCCCAGCACAGCCCACTGAGCCCTG
>NC_043714.1:76859062-76869048 GCF_006229205.1 Suricata suricatta
GGCCCTCAGTCTCAGGGTCCTGCTGCTTCGTGACCCCAGCAAACACGCAGGCAGGACACGCAGCTTCAAGACCAGCAGGTGCCACTGGGGACACCACGGGCAGCGGCGCCCAGTTCACCGCCTTGCCCTCCACTGGCAGAGATGCTGTCACCAAGCGTGGGGCTGGCCTGGGAGAACGGGGGCAAAGCCTGTCCTGTCTGCTGCACAAACACGTGTTTGCTGCTGTTTGGTTTCGGACATTCTTTGTACGTTTTCTGCCCTGTTTCAGAGTCACAGACCAGGCAAGGACTTAGACACGGTCCTCAGGACCTAATGCCAGCACCTCCTGATGACCGAGGAGGAACAAATGATCCGCATCTCCCACGCCTCCCTCGTACCCCCTGTCCCTTCTCCCTCCCCACAAAGACCCACCCAACAGCCCCGTGCCCCACTGCTGTGCGTGTCCCCGTGACCTGCACCTGGCTGGGCCCTGCCCACCGGGCTCCCCGACAGCCCACTGGACCTCCACGGACCCCCTGATCCCCAGTACCTGACAGGAGCCTCCAGGAAGAGGCCCCCACAGAGCAGCACGCCCCAGAGAGCGCCAGGTGCCCCCCCCCTCCGCCCTACATCCTGACGCGAGGCCGGACGTTACGCCAAGTCCCATCTTTGCGACCCGGGTCGCAAACCGGAAAGCAAGCAGGGGCACTTGATTTCATGCACAGGCTGGGAGCTCCGGATGGGACAGGAGAGCAAAAGACAGACGGTGACAGGGGGAGAACACACAGAACCCGTGAATTTCACGTGTGTGCGCGAACACGGGGCAGCAACGGGAACCCGTTTCTTCCCGGGGGCGGTGGGCGGGAGGCAGATCCTCGGGGGAAGACGTGGCCCCGCTCCCAGCTCTGCAGCCTCAAGGGGCAGGGCTGAGGGGCATTCACCTGCCATGCCTGGACGTTCAGAAGGCTGTCCCGGCAGGTGCAGGGGCGGAGCCACAGGGAGGTGGTACACGCGGGGAAGCAGAGAGGAGGGGAGGAGGGCCTGCGCTCCCGGCTGGCCTGGCCGGATGGCCTGGCCGGGGTGAGGCACTCACCTCTGAGCGGCTCCAGGCCGAGGCCGTCAGGGGGCGGGGCCTGGCAGGAGAAGGTCCTGGCCACCAGCTGCTCCACGGGCGTGAGGGCCGAGGCCCGGAGCCGTCCGGGACCATGCGCCACAGGGCGGAGGGCGCCCAGCTTGCGCCGCACGACCGCGCGCAGGTCCCTCCACTTGTGCTTGAGGTCCACGATGTCACGGCGGCAGTAGCCCAGGGCGTTGACGGCCTGCAGGATGCGGCTCCACACGCGGTACCTGTGCGTGGGCTCGGCCTTTGGCAGCCCCGTGCCGAACAGCAGCTGGTGGTGCTTGCTGACCTTGGACACCAGGACCTCCGTCTCCTGCGGGCAGAAGTTGGGCTTCCTCTTCTTGGCCCGCGTGGCACTGGGCCCTGCCAGCCGGCCGTGGGCCCTGCCGGCAGAGTCCCTCCTCGGGCCGGCAGGGGGTGGTGAGGTGGGCGCTGGTGTCCCAGTGCCTTCGGGGGCGACCCCCGGCCCTGGAACGGCACCAAAGGGCGGTGTGTCAGGCCCTGGGCCGGCAGGGTGGCCCCCAGGGCGCCTCCTCTCCGGCTCCGGCGTCAGGACACTGCCGCCCACCCCCCATGGGTGCCCACGGGTCTGACTGGGCGCCGCACGCAAGGGGCTTCACTTCTGGGCTATGGGGCGCATCTCCAGAAAGGGCCACCTCGGACGGCCGTTGTCCAGAGCCAAGGAAGGAGACAGGCAGGGGCAGTCCCTGTCCACAGCGACAAGGCCTCTGCCAGGGCTGTCCCCAGGCCTCCTTTACCAAGGGACGGCATCACCACAGACACGCGCTCCCGCCCGGCCGTGAGAGCCCCAGGGAGCAGCCTCAGGTCCCCGGCGCACAGGGGTCCCGGGGCCGAGGGTGCAAACACTGCCAGATCCTCGGGCCTCTGCCCCCCTGGGAGCTTTGTCACCAGCCAGCACGTGCCTGCAGGGGGCAGGGGGCACCTGTAGGGCCGAGGACGCAGCTTCCCCAGCAGAGCACAGGTTTCCCGGACGTGCGGAGCACAGCCCCCTGCCTGCCTCCCTCCGGGTCCGCACCAACTGGAAGGCGGCCTCCACAGAGGCCCACGGCCCCTGCCCTCACCGCAGCGAACGCCAGGGACCCTGCTCTCCCTCACCAGCACCTCCTGTGGGGAGAACCCAGGCTCCCGAGTGAAGGGGCCATGGGCCCAGGCCCTCAGGGCTGAGCCTCATCCCGCATCCACGGGGCCCTGACAGGCACGAGTCATCACATGACACCCCTCTGCCACGGTCCAGCCGGCCGCGTCATCTGCCGTCCCGGGGGAAGGGAAAGGCTAGTGGGGGTGAGGAACAGACCAACCAGACCCCCGGGCCGCCCCGGGCCGCCTCGCCCAGCGCCCGCCTGCCGGCCCTCCCTCCTTGGCGCCTGGCATCTCTGGGCGCCTGGAACCCCCCAGCCCCAGCCCCCGAGCGGAAGTACCTCGCTTCCTGGCCCCCGGGCCTCTGGGTGTGCCCGCTGACCCCAGATCACCTTCCCCGTCCTTGCCCACACAGGGATCCTGCGGGCCGCTCTCTGGAGACGGGCAGGGGAAATGGCGGATTCCATACTCGGTCCAACATTTAGCGCACTCTACAGACAGCAAGGGACAGTCACAGTTACACCCCACCTGCCCACAGGGTGACCCAGACGCTGCTGCCAGAGCAAGGCCCCCACACGGGACAGCAGGTGCCCTGAGCCCTCCAAGCATCCACACCAAGCAGCTCCATTCAGCCCCACCTCCTCCAAGAAGCCCTCCCAGACTGCTCCACCCTCTGCTGGAGGCCAGCACTGAGATCAATACTTTAAATGTTCCAGATCTTTCTTTGAACCACAATTACTCTAAAAGGTGACCCCAAACAAAGACAAAATCCCCTTGGGCTAAGCCTTCAGGTGTGGCCTACCGACCGGGCCAGGCCTTCAAGGTCTGCAACAAACTCCACAGCACCCGAGCATGGGACACTCCCCCGGCTGCGGAGCTGAGGGGCAGCGGCCCCGGGCACCTGGGCAGCCTCCTCCGCCCCCACCCCCCGGCAGGGTCCCGGGACGGGGCTGGGCCCCCAGAGGAGACGCTTCATTTCCTCCTCGGTAATTCTCGGCAACTCAGAAACACTGCCTGGACGCGTTTCGCTGGAATCTGTCAACCTGAAGACACGGCTTCTAACATCCCTGCGCCCGAGACTTGAGCCTATCAATCCACGCACCTGAGTGAGTGGAGGGACGCGTGCCGGCTGGGCCACGCAGACCAGAGCCTGGGGCCATCTGCGTGACCCTGCTCCACATGGAGCTTCTCCGAAAAGGCAGCTTCCAGGAGCCAGCTCTAGAAGGTGCCGGCTGACCTGACCACGCCATCCGCCGCTCTGAAACCCAGGGACACGGCCGGTCCTGGGCCAGTGCTCCTGAAAGGGCAGCTCCTTCTCGGAAAAGGCCTTGGACTTGCATCTCCACAGAGGAGGGACAACAAAAGACACCATGTCCCTCTGCAGGTTGGGGGGGGGGTCCGGGGGTGACACTGCAGCCCACTGTGACAGGGACAGAAGGACTGTACCAAGCGGTCCCCCTGGGACCCCACCTGGAGGGGGAGAGGTCTCCAGGCAGCAAGGACCCAGTGCATGCAGGCGGCCCACGGGCCCCCCTGGGGAGGAGCCCCCGCCACTCCAGGAAGGTGGCCCCAGCCCTGGCACCAGCGTCATGGGGGGAATGATGGGGACAGCGGGGCGGCAGCCGGCGGGAGGAGGGTCCGAGGCACAGAGCACTGCGGCAAAGCACGTCCCCGAGTCAGAGGGAGAGAACTCTCCTCCGCGTCTGGGGAGGTGGATGAGGCCCCGGATGGTCAGGGCACGTGCAAGAGAGGCAGGGCCAAGGGCCTCCACGCAGGCATCCCCGTGGGTCTGGCTGTGAGCTGCCAGCGCAGGGCCCATCTCTCACGCCCCCTCTTCCTGAAGAGCGCTGCGGGCAGCCTGCAGGGTGGGGCCTCTCCCCGGACCCCTGCCAGGCGCCCCTGCAGGTGCTCGTGCCCAGACAACAGTGTGTAAGGAAGAGGCACACTGGCAGTGGTGTCACCTTCTGCCTCAAGCCCCCCAGAACCCCCCCGAGCCCCTCCTGTGGGGCGGGGAGACCAGAGGCCCAGCTGGTGGCCCCCAGCACCAGCCGATGACCTTGCCATGCGGGCATCTGGTCACAGCAAGTCCGGGCCTGCCCACCTCCTCCTGCTTACTCCTGTGGGGGCCCCACGTGGTCTGGCCTCCAGAATCGTGTGGCCCTTGAACTTCGAGGGGGTCCAGAGACAACCATAAGGACCATCTGTGATGGCAGCATCTGGAGGTGAACGCTGTGGCCGTGGGGGCGGGGCGTGCGGGCAGAAGACCCCGGACACGGCTCCGCCTCCTCAGCACACCCGTCACCGCAGCGTGTGCACGTGCGCAGCGGTGGCCCAGCGACCCTCAGCTGACGCCATGGCCCCGCCACGGCCCGACCCTGCTGCGCCCCCACGCGCCATCCCCCTCGCGGGTTCTCTGCCCGCCGGCACTGCAGCCCCCCGCCCAGGTCGGTGAGTTCCCAGCCATCCAGGGAGAGGGGGCGCCGGGCCAGGAGAGGGAGGGCGGCAGGTCCGGGGGCAGGAGTGCCCTCCCCACGGGAGCCCCACGGCGGCTGCGGTCCCCCTCAAGTCGTCTCCCTGGGCGCCGTGCGGCCCAGGCCTCCCAGCGGGCAGCCAGGAGCTGGCCTGCTGCGTGAGGAGTGCTGGGTTTTCCCTCGACTGAAGTGGGTTCTTCCCATGTTAGTAATCCGCCGGCGGCTTGCTGCTGCCGCTCAGCAAGCGGCCACCCCACGCCCTGCAGCACCCCCCAGGGGCCCACGTGCCCCAGCGCGTGCACAGCGGGTCCCGTGGCGGCAGCCCCTCCTGCACACGGGGTCTCCGCCGACCCCGCAGACAGAGCAGCCGGGTCCCAACAACCGTCAGCATCAGGACAATGTAGACCCTTTCCTGGCAAAAATGCAATGAAGTAGAAACCGTTTTTTAAAGGCAGCTAGGAAACAAATACGTATATTCAGAAACAATGAAGCACACTTTGAAATAAATCCTGAATCAAAGAAGGAGTCACGATGGAAATAAGAAAACACAACCAAAGTCGAATTTAAAAATACTTTTAAACGTCACTCAACTAAAGCAGCGATCACTTGGACGTCTACAATCTTAAGTGGCTTTATTAGAAAAGAAGAAAAGCTAAATACGAGTGAGGCAGACATCCAGCTCAGGGTCAGAGCAACAGCACCGGCCTCGCGAGGGAGGGAAGAGAACAGTGAAGACGGGGTGGAGACCGAGCACGCCGCGGACGCAGGTTCTAGAAGGTGTGAAGACAGAACCGCCGAGCCTCGGTCAAGACGGATCACAGAGGAAGAAAACAAGGAAGGTACAGATACACCCGACTGGGGGTAAAAACAGAGAGAACGCGACTCAGAGGCGGTGACTGGGCACAAAGCCGCAGCCGCGGCAGGAGTGTGTCCCCAGCCTCTGGGCCTCGCGGGGCCGTGGGGGTCCCGCGTCCCGGGGGCCGGTGGGGACAGGGCAGGCGGACCGGCCGGGCAGCAGCCGCTGTCCACGCTTCAGGTGACGCAGACGTAGGAACAAAGTGACCCCAGAGGAAGCGGAGAGCCCGGGCCGGCTGACGCATGGAGACACGGCGTGGCCCTCGGGAAGCGCTCCCCAAAGGGGGCACCAGGCCGGATGCTCTTACAGCAAAATGCAGACCCGCTCAGGGAGCACGCGGCCCCGCCCCTCCAGACTCCCAGGGCACAGGGACGCCGCGTCGCTCAGCGTCCCGGAGGCTCCGGGCAGCTCAGGGGAGCGGATGCACTGGGGAAGAAGAGGAGAAACGTCACTATTTATGAACGACGCCATCCGGACAGGAAACAGGATGCCACGAGTTCTCACAGTCAACGGAAGGAGTTCGGGGAAACGGCAGGATCGAAAGTCGGTGGGCAAAACCAATTACACTCCGCAGAAAAAGTGGGGTTTCTTCAAGAAATTAACTTCGAGGGAGAAAAGGCCAAAACGATGGAGAAGTTCAGCTTCTGAGAGACTCGGAAGGGCTGCCGGCACGCGGGGTTCTCCCCAGGGTCCCGCTTCACGGCGCAGAGCCACTGAGCGGCCGGGGCTGACGGGGCGCATCCGACCGGGCAGTCCGGGGCGCTCCCGGGGCACGCAGAGTCCCTCCCCCCAGAGGCACACGGACACGTCCACGATGCGCGGGTGTCCGGGACTCACCACACAATGACATGAGGGCAGCCCAAGGGCACGAGGGGCTGGACCAGCCCCCGGCAGACACCCGATGAGGTGGCCTGGGCAGCCATGGGGCTCTGACATCATTTTGTCTGTCCTTTCTTTTTCTCTTTCTTTTTTCTGAGAGAGAGGGAGCGAGCATGCACACAAGCAGGGGAGGGGCAGAGAGGACGAGAGAGGATCCCGAGCAGGCTCTGTGCTGTGAGCTTGGAGCCTGACACGGGATTCGGTCTCCTGACCCTGAGACCATGACCTGATCCGAAATCGAAGACGTTCAACCAACAGAGCCACCCAGGCGCTGAATGGCATTGGAAAAGTAAACAAAATCTCTGGACTCTGCTGTTTTAAAGTCACTTACTGTGTGTGTGAACCGGCAACAAGGATTTGGGACACGCAACAGTCACAACGGTACCACTCATCAGAGCAGCAAGAATACGGTTTCTTTGTTAAAGCAAACTTCATAAAAGATACGCAAGATCGTCACAGTTAAAGCTGTAAGGCCAGTGAGCGATACGAAAGAAGGTCCCAGAAGGAGAACGGCACACGTGCCCCCTGACCGGAATCACGGGCCATGAAGGCGCCAGGTTAGTGCGGCAGGTGCGCGGCTCCGCCAGCACTCGGGGCCCGCGGTCAGGTGCAGCGGGGGGCGGTGTCTGAAGTTTACGTTCAAGAACGAAGGGCCCGAAACACCCACGCCAGGGGTGAGGGAAAACGAGTACAGCAACTTACGGCAGGAATATCAAAAACCGCAACTCTCAAAACTACGGCGGAACGGTGCGCAGAAGAGACCGCCTGACCGACAGGCCCACTCGGACACGGTCACGGAGCTCTGGCTCCGCGGGGCTGCGGGAGGGGACGGCGCCTTGCACGCGAGAGCAGCCTCGAGGCCCCTGCCCCACACGCCCCTCGCCTCGAACACCGGGAACCAACCACAGCGGCTCCCGGGGAGGGAAGCAGGCGGCACCAGCTCACGCGAGGATTTGTCCCACCGAGCAAAACCGCCAAGCGCACAGAGACCCCCCGGCAGGCGCTCCGCCCACGCCCACCCTCAGCCCCACAGCGAGAAGCGGCCCAAGCCCGGCAGGGACGCGCAGGGCAGGGCGGTGGCGGGTCCCATCCGGAACGCGTGAGGGACCTCCCAGATCAGCAAGAACACGGCAGGCTCGGGAGAATACGCAGAGTGACCAGCTGGAGACGACACAGATCCATCCCGCTGGTCACCAGAGAAATGGAAATTAAAGCCCAGACTATCCCCACCCTCGCTCTGCAGTCACCGTCACCACCGGTGGCCACGCAGGGTGACGAGGGCGGGCGCCGGGGCAGCACCTGCCGCGAGACAGCGCCCAGAGCAGCGGCCGCAGTGGCCCGCGCGACCACGGGGCAGGACACCACAAGCGACAGCTCCATTTGACACCAGGGCTCAGGAGCAGAGCCAGCAAACTGCAGAGTGATAAAATCGCACAGGTCCGTGAACAAAGTTCCGGGCTGTATGAAGGCAGCAAGGGGCCCTGTAGGGACGGACGGACGGACGGACGGACGGACGAACACACACACACACACACACACACACACACACACACACACACCGGCAAAACTAGGAAAAAGAGCAAGGAAGCCGGGACCACAGCGTTGGGAGTGAGGCAGGGCTGGGCCGGCGAGGGGACTGGGGAGTCCTGGAAGGGGGTCCCTGCTCTGCCCAGCACCGGCTGCATGGAGCCCCCTGACCCCACTCGGCCTATTTCCTCCCCCGGGGTTTTGCAACAGTACACCTGCACCACACTGTCATTAGGAAAACCAGACTAGGTCATCCATCCACTTGGCCATTGGCCAGTTACCCCGGGGACCCCTGATACACCGGCTGAGTGCCAGCCTGGGGCGACACCAGGTCTGCCCCCGGGGCGGACCGCCTCTCCCAGCGTGGTCTCTCCTGGTGCCGACCCTGTCCAACAGCAGCACCCTGCCCTGGCCCCTGGCCACAGGCGGCACCGCCCCACAGCCTGACCCCCCGCCACCCCTGTAACACCACAGAGACCCACCCCCTGCCACCCCCCCAAAGCCGAGAGCCGCTGTCATTACCTAGGGGCTGACAGCCTTGTCGGGAGGGCCCCCCGAAAGGGCTCTGGCTCCCCAGGCCACCACTGCCAGCGATGGATCCACAGGACATCTTCTCACAGAGCGCAGGGCCACTGCCTTCCCACGGAGCTGGGGAAGACAAAAAGCAGGTGGGGAGGGAGGAGAGCAGTTAGTGCTCAGAGTCAAGGTCGCCCGGGCCCCGGCCCGCCCGGCCCACCAGCCTGGCTCCACGTCGTCCCCACCCCTGGCGGCCCCGTGCCCGAGTCTCAGCTCAACCGGGCTCCTCCCAGCCGGGGGGCAGGGGCCCCAGCAAGCCGCTTCCAGGAGCACGTGGGTCCCTCTGTCCTCATGAGGAGTAACCTGTCCCCTGCGCAAACCCAGCCCTGCCGAGCTGAGCGCCCACGGACTTGTGCCCCCGCCTCGGGCCCCCGCTAGTCCCGGGCCCCACGAGGCGGGAGGGCGGTGGGCCGGCTGCCGGGGGACCCACCTCAACACGTGCCGCCGATGCGGCTCGGACGGGACCCTGGCCCTCTGCGGGCTCTGCGTCCCCGCCTGTGAGGTCAGGGGGACGCGAGGCGCTGGCTCCCGGGCCCGCGGGGAGCACGCACGCACTGACACACAGGTTCGCACCACTCTCGGAACCTGTACCTCCACCTGAACACGACACCGGCCGTCCGGCCGCGGGGCCTCGGCACCCTGCCCGCCCGATCTGCTCCTCCGGTGAACCCCAGCTCCAGGACAGCAGAGGGGACACCTCCAGACGTGAACCCGCCCCAGCCCCCCGGGACCCTCCAGGGGCATCAGCCTCCCGGAGGTCGCACACTGATGGAGCACGCAGACGCTTCCCAGCAGGCCGGGCCGGGCTCCCCACACATCGCGGCCACGACTCAACAGCCCCGGACGAAAGCCCACGGGACAAGGCAGGACCGTGACCCGCGAGCTGCCCGAGCCGCCGGCCAGCCAGGGCCCCCCGCGGCCAGGACTGCCCGCACCCCGCAGAGCTCTGCTTTACGGGAGGATGTCTACCAGAACTTCCTGCGCTAGAAATCAAAACAGAGTTCTAGACATCATGTTTATTAATTCACTTTAGAATAACAGTAAATCTGGCACCTGCTAAATAAATGGCGTCACTTTATGAAACGTAACTGCATTTGCCCAAACCGGACAGTTCGGCGGGAAGAGGGGCTACCCGGCTCCCGGCAAGTCTGCGGGCGGGCTCGGCAGACGCACGGGTTCTCACACTGCGACGCGGATGACGAAATCTGGTCCCACAGGGCAGCTATCAGAGAGGGGCCCTGGGGGCCCCACAAGCTCCAAGGGGCCCCTGCCTCAGACCCCGGACGCCCGCCAGGTCTCCGCTGGACTTCACTTCCTGGAGGCCCGCAAGGGGAGCCGGGCCCACAGAGGGAAGAGCCAGCAGGAAAAGAGGACGCAGGGGTGCCCCCAGCCTGGAGGAGGGGTCTCGGTGTGGGGAGAGGATGCAGGGGTGCCTCCCCGGTCTGGGGGAGGGGTCTCGGTGTGGGGAGAGGACGCAGGG
>NC_043714.1:76869148-76870644 GCF_006229205.1 Suricata suricatta
AGGGGTGCCCCCCCATCTGGAGGAGGGGTCTCGGTGTGGGGAGAGGACGCAGGGGTGCCTCCCAGGTCTGGGGGAGGGGTCTCGGTGTGGGGAGAGGATGCAGGGGTGCCCCCCCCGTCTGGGGGAGGGGTCTCGGTGTGGGGAGAGGACGCAGGGTGCCCCCTGGCCTGGGGGACAGGCCTCGGCGTGGGAAGCCGGGCACCTGATGGTCCAGGCTGCACGGAGCATGCTGGCTGTGGACACACGGGGACGCGGCCTGGAGGAAGCGGCGCTGGGAAGAGCAGCGTGGCATGGAGAGAACATGGCTGGCGCCCAGAGCACCGGGAGGGCTCACCCTTCCCTGCCCGCCCCCACGGGCCTGCACGCCGTCCTCGGAGCAGCTGGGAGGACGTCCCACCACTGCCCAGGCTGCAGACGAGGGCACTGAGGCACAGAAGGCAAGGCGCCCGAGGCCACGCAGCCGGCAGAGAAGGGTGCTGGATCTCCCAGGGCGACCCCAGTGCCCGTGACCTCCCCACGTGGCCTCACTGAGGGCGAACCCAGGCCCCGCAGCCCGTCACCATCCCTGCAGACAGGGACCCTATCAGGTGCTGAGGACGCCGTGGCGCCAAGTGCGGTGCAGGGTGGAAAAGTGCCGGGACAGCGTGGGAGATGCCCGGCCGGGAAGCGCAACGACAGACGGAGCGGGACCGGGCACCAGGACAGGGCCACTCCTGCACCTGAGGGACGGGAGTCGGGGGGGAACCAGGGGAAGGGGGCGAGCGACTCAGAAACCCAGGGCGACCGAGTGGAGCGCCATGCCGTGCGGCGGGGCAGCACGCAGGGGCTAGGAGGACTGAGCCCAAAACCACAGAGGCCGCCTGAGGGCACAGCAGACACTTTCTGACACGGCGCAGGCCCTTCCCTGCCCTTCCCGGGAGGCAACAAGAGCCCACACTCCACCTAAGACGGAGAACCCAGGAAAACAGCCATGACTGCCTGCAGCACGAGCAAGGGTCCTGGGGCACCAGACAGAGGCGCAGGCGGAAGCTGGGCCGGGGGTCAAGGGGTCAACTGGCTGAGAGGGCAGCAGAAGGTCCCAGAGAGACTTCCTCGGGAAGGTGCCATCATGACCACGGCGTCTGGACACAACCGAGCCCCGGGGAAACACAATGAAGGAGAAACAAGGCCAGTCCCGGCTCACGACCAGGCTCAGCCCTCAGCAGCAGCAGTTAGGGAAGGCCTCAGCTGTCCGCCAGAGAGAGTCAGTGCGGAGGTGCACTGGGGGGCGGCGTGCATGCTGGAGTGTGTGCCAGTGTGTGTGTGTGTGTGTGTGTGTGTGTGCACGCATGCCGGTGTGTGTGTCTGTGCCGGTGTGTGTCCCGGTGTGTGTGCGTGCCGGTGTGTGTGCGTGCCGGTGTGTGTGCGTGCCGGTGTGTGTCCCGGTGTGTGTGTGCCGGTGTGCGTGCCGGTGTGCGTGCGTGCCAGTGTGCGTGCGTGCCGGTGTGTGTGCGTGC
>NC_043714.1:76870744-76896393 GCF_006229205.1 Suricata suricatta
CCGGTGTGTGTGCGTGCCGGTGTGTGTGCGTGCCGGTGTGTGTCCCGGTGTGTGTGCGTGCCGGTGTGTGTGCGTGCCGGTGTGTGTGCGTGCCGGTGTGTGTGTGTCCCGGTGTGTGTGCGTGCCTGCTTGTGCGTGCAAGCTCAAGCACACGTGAGAAAGGACGCTTCACTCCTCGTCTTGCACGGTAAACAGAGTCTCACCGCTGCAAACACGAGGAAGCAGCGAACGAGCGTCATCCAGAGACGAGTCGCCCAAAGACCCGGGCGGTGGGAAGCAGCAGGTGCCAGGAGAGGAAAATGGAGCCATGGTTTTTCCTCAAATAACTACTCATTTCCCCCCAAACTTTTTACATGTGTAATCCTAAAATACTAAAGCCTCATTTTTAAGATTCCAATGAGATCATCATCCAGAGAGAGGAGTCCGGAATCGGTGGCAGGCTGCGGGGGTGTCGGCCTGGAGCGGCGACCCGGGCAGGGACCCAGCACTTCCTTCGGACGCCTGGAGGGCGGCCCCAGAGTCACCATGTTGTCCTGAGGCCCCCAGGCAGGCACAGCGTGCTGGGCACTGGGTCCAGTGTGAACAGGGTGGGCCCGGGCCCAGCCTTGGGGACGTGAGCATCTGTCGGCAATCATCTGGAATGTCCCCTGGCGAGGGCTCCCGAAGGCGGCTGCAGGGACCTGGGGGGCTTAGACCCGAAGAGGAAGCAGCTCAAGCAGGGTCCGAACAGGCGCGGGGAGGACTGGGCTGGAAGGGAGGGCCAGCCTGCACACAGGAGAGCCCAGGCCCCACCAGAGGAGGTGAAAGAGGCCAGGGGGGCGGGGGGCACACACTCCATTCTCCCGGGCGCCCTGTGCCCAGGCTGTGCCACAAGGTCCCACTCACCCACCCACAGTCAGTTCAGCCCTGACACTTGAGGGGCGAGGGCAGGCAGGGGCAGCGCTGGAGCCAGACAGGGAGGGCAGAGCAGGACAAAGGCCGTTGTGGCCGGTGGCCTGGGCGTGCGGAAGTGGCAGCAAGGCCACCGGGAGGGGCGGTGGGGAGGGTGGTTGTGCTAACAGGCTGCAGGGCCGGGAATGGCCCAGAAGGCCTCGGAGCTGCCGGGGGGGGGGGGGGGGGGGGGGGGGGGGGGGGGGGGGGGGGGGCCACGGGGCCACGGTCTCCTTCCAAGCCGGCCCCTGCTGAGCAGCTTCCTCAGGCCACCGGTTCCTCGGGCCCTGCGCCCCCGGGGCTGGCGCCAGGCTCCTCGCCAGCAGCCCGAGGGGGCCATCTGTCCTTGTGCTGCCCGGATCCTGCCTTTAGGGCAGCAAAGGAAGCAGGGGTGCCAGGGAACGCCCCAGCAACTCGGACCTGCCCCCAGGACAAAGCCCCTGGGCCCTGGAGAAGAGAACAGATGGATGGCGGGGCGCCCCTGGCCAGAGAGCGCACCGGACACAGCTCCAGGCGGGGGCTCAGGCGGCCTGGACTCGGGGCCAGGGCAGGGCCGGCTCTGCCTCCGCGGGCTCCCAAGCAGGACCTGACCTCTGCCTGCGGCTTCCTTCCTGGGGCCTGGGGCTGTCAGAGGCAGCAGATCCCCAGATTACGGCTGACCTTGCTCGCAGCAGAGAAAGGATAGTATTTTCTAGATGGGGGTGGCCCTCAAGCTGAAGGGGACCCCAGGGATGGAGAGCAGGAGTCCATGTTCTCCAAGGTAAAATGGGCAGCTGTCCAGCCCTCGGGGGACTAAGCAAGGAGTGAGTTCGTCCTTGGGTCTCCACTCCCCGGACCTCTGACCTGCACTGTGACGGACACAGCACTCAGCATCCACGGCCCCCTGCCAGCGAGGCCTCGTGCTCCAGCTGGGCACAGACCAGGGAAAAGGCCGGGGACAGACCCGGCCCTGCTGACAGCCCAGGGGACCTGGCCCTCGAGGCCACGCCCCAGCCTGGGCACTTCCTTGCTCCTCCCTACCCTGCTGCCCCTCCCCTGCCCTCCTTCCCCACCCCTGCACAACCAGGACTCTGGTTCATCCACCTTTCTGGCATGACTGCGCCCGCCCCTCCGGGACCCCAGGGGGTGACAGACCCCAGCAGCACCGGGACCCCGTCCCCTCCCTGGACACATGGCGAGCCTTTCTCTGGGCACTCTGCCAGGCCGAGAGTCAGGACCCAGGCCACCAGCAGAAACGCACCCAACACAGAGAGCGGCAAATAGGCGCTAGCTGTCCTCAGGCCACCGTGCAAGGTGTGTCAGCAGGGAGGGGAGGCTTCCTGGAGGAGGCGGGGCTGGTGGAAGAAGAGCATGGTGCCAGGCTGTCCAGAAGGAGAGCCGGCCGGGGCCTTCCCCACCGCCTGGCCATCCTGTTGCCAACCACGTTCCGCTTCCCTGGAGGCACACCTGGCAGTGCCCAGAAGGCCCGCTGGCAGGGGGCCCGCCTCCGCACGGCCCCGGGCTCCAGGGAGGCAGGAGCCCCGGGGCGGCGTTGCTTAGAGACCACAGCGCTGCCCCAGGGAGGGCAAGACAGGAGACAGCGGTGGTGCCCACTCCTGCCCCCACGGCTCCGGGCGGATGCTGGCAGCCCAGGCCGAGGACAGCCGTGGGGCCAGGCAGACATGACTCAGCCCAGGGGAGGGCATCAGGCTGGACGCCACCATCTGCACCGCACGCCCCTGACCGGCTGCTGCCCACGGGTCCCCCAGAATGCTTCCGCCGCCCCAGTGTGCCCTTGCAGTGCTGCAAGAGCCAAACCAGCTTCAGGACTCTGGATGAAGGCCAGGACGTCACCAGGCCAGGCTAGCCAGCACCTGGATCCGAGTCCCGTCACACCCACCCCAAGACAGGAGGGTCAGGCGGATGACATCCAGGGCGTGTTTGGAGTCACAGGCGGCCTTGCCTGAGGATGGACGTCCACCGTGGTCCGTGGGAGTGGTGGGGTGTCTGGGTCGGTCTAACGCAAACCCCAATCTTTGCAGTGAGAATGCTGAACTCACAAAGAGAAAGTGACTTATTCCAAATCACAGAGACAGGCAGGGTGGGAGCAGGCCTCAGGGGCCCGGGAGCAGGAGGACCCGCCCCGAGGCCGGCGTCACCCCTGCCCCGCACCCTCCCCTCCCCAGGCAGCGCCACTCAACTGCCTGGGGGTCACCACGTGGGTTTGGTTTCAACACGCGCAGACGGCACAGACACAGACGTGTGCGGGCGATGTCTCCACACGCATGGCCGTGCGCGCACGCGTGTGACAGCCGCTCGTCACTTCCTCGCTTTGTCTGCCCACGGCAGGAACACACCCAGCACCCCTCTGCCCCTGCAGGAGTCCAGACCCCCTGGAGACACGGCTGACCCCAGGGCTGGGGCAGAGGCCGGAACAGACCGCAGCAAACTGGGCGTTCGTTCGACGGAGTACAGGGGCTCCAAGGCACGTGGGGCCGTCGCCAGGGGACGCAGGAGCCAGTGTGAGAGGTCCCGCCAGCAGACCCGACAGCCAGGGCCCCAGACAGGCAACAGTAATAACGGCTTATAATCATCGGACAAGATAGAGATCCACAGATCCACGTGGCTACAAATCAGTAAGTGAGGGAAGAAAGGAGGGCCGGGACCGCGGAGGGGGCGCTGGCGGGCGCGTCCAGGGCGCCGGGGGCACGGGACCAGCAAGAGGACCCTCACACAGGCTCCGCGTCGTCCCCGGGACACCTGACAACTGAAAATGGAGAAGCTGTAACTTCTCAGAGGCGGCTGGCGATCACACCGGGGCGTGATCCAAGCGAACACGGTCACCGCGCCTCCCGGCACGGCGCACAGAGGAGCACGGGACACCCGCCGTCCTCCCGCTGAGACCCAGGCCCGCGAGAGCGCTCGGGAACAACCACACCGAGAGTACAAACTCGATCTCGGGACACGAAGGCCGAGGCAGTGTCCCGAGCACAGGCGGCTGGAGACGCGGCACTAACACCCTGTAAGAAGGCGTTATTAGGACGAGTCGCAAGCTCTGCCCCGACGGACAGGAGCGAGACCCTGGGCGGAAGCTGCAGCCGGGCTGCCTTCCCGCGGGGCGTGTCTGCCGCGCACCAATCCGGCGGTCCGGAAGGGATCACGTGCGCGCATGCGCACACGGGAGGACAGAGCCAGCGTGGGGAAGGGCACTGGGGCGCACGCTGGCTGTCTGTTCATCTGACTCTTCTCTAACCTAGAATTACTGCGCCCAAAAACGTTAAGTTAAAAATAAAACTAGGGGCGCCTGGGAGGCTCAGTCGGTTAAGCAACCGACTTCGGCTCAGGTCATGATCTCACATTCGTGGGTTCAAGCCCCACGTCGGGCTCTGTGCTGACAGCTCGGAGCCTGGAGCTGCTTCGGATTCTGTGTCCCCCTCTCTCTCTGCCCCTCCCCTGCTCGTGCTCTGTATCTGTCTCTCTCTCTCTCTCTCAAAAATAAATAAGTATTAAAAAAAGAAAGAAAGAAAGTGGAGCACCGTACACGAGTGAAGGAACGCACGTGCCCACAGACAGGCACGTGAGGTGTGGGATCGAAGGCACTGGCCTTGGCTTGATGTGTATTTTCCTAAAAACAAGAAGCCCCTCCCGTTTTAAGCACAATTCATTAAACAACTCTAAGGGGGGGAAGTAAAAATACAAACAAAAATTCAGAAACTTCCAGAAAAGCACCAAACAGCGAAAACATCACACACATCGATGAGACACATTTAGAGCAGCGATCAGAGGAAAATTCTCGACACTAAACATTTCATGAGAAAGGGGAAAACAAACTAAATTCTTAGTTTAAGAGTTTAGAAACAGCCACGCATCTGCCGGGCGCACTGCCTCCCGAGGGACACTCACTGATCGCCAAGCCACCGTGCACTGCGCCCGAGGGCGGAGGAAGGCGGGGCCAGGAATCACTCCGACTCGGACTCCGGTCGGCTGTCCGTGGCCCTTTGCCCCACAGCTGTCC
This sequence comes from Suricata suricatta, assembly GCF_006229205.1. Lineage (NCBI taxonomy): Eukaryota > Metazoa > Chordata > Mammalia > Carnivora > Herpestidae > Suricata > Suricata suricatta. The sequence goes on from NC_043714.1 coordinate 76,875,669, forward strand.
TGTTACCGCAGGCCCAGGGCGCCTGGAGCGGCTCACGCCCGGGGGAGGCCACGCCAGGGGAGCCACGGAGAAGTGTGGCCATCCCGGACCCCGGCCTCGTGCCTGCGTTTCCTCTCCTGGGAGCTTCGTGGTCGGTTTCCGCATCACGTAAGCTAACGTCAGTCCGATTTCCTGCTATTTGCAGCCCAACGTGTTTTAATTAATACATCTACTCTTTTAAAAAAAATAAGTTAGAAAAGCAGTAAGATAATTCAAAAGTAACCAAAGGAACAACATAAATAAAACCCACTTTTAATGAGGTAGGAAATTTAAAAAAACAGATCTGATTTGTAAATCAAAATCCTACTTTCTGAAAAATACCAACAAAGACAAGCGCTCGCTGACGCACTCAAGAAGGGGGGCGCAGAGATGCGGCGTGAAGCAGTGAAAAGGAAGAATCATCACAGAAGCAGAAAAAGGCTGAAGAGTCGCAAGGCTCGACTTCCTAACGCACACACGATTCAGTCGTCAACACAGATCGAAGGCGTTATGCTCGGGAAAGGGAGGTTCACCAAAAGTGACCCACCGGAGGCGGCCCGAACAGACGAACTTGGAGGGAAGAAATAGAAACAGTTCCCGTAAAGCCACCCCCACGAAGCTCCAGGGCCAGATGGCTGTGCAGGGGAACTCTGCCGCAGTTCCGACGCTCCGCAAAGTATTCCAGGGCTGAGGATGAGGGAACCTTCCTGATTCTCTGCAAGGAAGCGTCCACAACCTTGGTACCAAAACCTGATGAACACAGTCCAAAAGCAAATTGCGAACCAGTCCTGCGCTGGCGTGAAAATACTATATAAATTACTAAAAATCAAACTTCAAACCCCACTTGTCTCCTGCTCCAGGAAGGCAAGGCATGGAAGCCTCAGAAGGTCCAGCACCACCACGGCGGATGGAATGGGGTGGGGGGGGCTCACAGCTGTCCACCGAGGCCCACCAAACCCCTGAAGGAAACCCGGGAGAACCTTCCGGAGATGGTAAAGCCAAGAGCCCTTCGGTGAAGGTCCAGGGGACCCAGGCACCTCCTCGCCAGCACCGCCCCCGAGCACCGGCCCAGGCAGCCTCACGGCCGAGGCCATCGGGGTCAATGAGGAGATGGAACCCGTGGTCTCTTTGCCCCTGACATGATGGCAGATGTGCAAACCCCACAGCGAGCGTGAGGGTCAAAGTCACCGGCAGAGTCACACAGACACCGTCGGCAGCAGGGCAGCCGCGACACCCCGAGGACCAGCCACCACCCCCGCAGACCGGGAAGAGGAAGGACACACCCGGATCAGAACCCCAGCAGGCGTTCGTGGGGACCGGAGGCTGAGGGCGAGTCCGTGGGGGAAGGCAAGGGAAGAGTCCCCAGGAAAACAGCAAAGGAACCATCAGGAAGCAGCGCGATCCCCCGACTCCAACACCATGAGAATGGCGGGCGGGTGGGCGCAGACACGGACGGGTCTGGAGAACGTTCTGTGGGCAGAGGAGAAGGCCGACACAGAAACAACACACGTGCGAGTCCACTTAGGAGACACGGCCACCAAGAGCAAACCCACGAGGACAGTAAGCAGATCGGGGGACAGAGGGGACAGGGACGGACTGCTCCTGGGTGTACGCTTTCCTTTAGGCCGGCGAGAATGTGCCGGAATGAGGGAGCGCTGAGAGGTGCACAGTTTGGTGAACCAACCAACAACCCTGGGCTGCACGTTTCAAAGGGGTGAACTCGGGGCGTGTGAATTCTCTGTCCATCAAGCTCTCACAACAAACATCGAACGCTTCTGTACCTAAAACTCTGCCCGTGAAAACATCAACCAACCCACGGATGAGTCTCGAGACAGACCCACGTACACACAGACACACAGACTCAGCAGACAAGAGGCGGGGACTCGCAAATCAAAGAAGGATCTTTCAACAAGCGGTGCGGGGTGTCCGGCTGGCCACGGGGCCCAGCACAGGGGCCGCGCCTCCCCGACAGCACAGACCCCACAGGATCGCCGCTCCCCCGTGGAAGGCGGGCGGGTCCAAGGCAACAGCAAGGTGACTCCTGTCACTCGAGTGCAAGGACGCTCCCTACGTGGGTCGCACAACCCCAGCTCGGCAAAAGGATCGACCCCGTGCAGGACGGGCGCCCCCGCCAGCCCCCGGGCGCTGGCGGCGCAGTGAGCCCCGGGCAGAAGCCGCAGAACGCTAACTAGTGAGTGTTCCTGTCACTTCGCTGCCGTCACCTGTCACCTATCACCTGTCACGGCACTCTCAGCAAGGCCAGCCCGCAGGTCAGGCTGCCAGGTCTGAGCACCCCCCCCCACTTCTGCTCCCTTCCCGTTCCCTCCTCCAGGGCCTCTGCCGCTCAGGTCCCCACCTTCTTCTTCGGAGGCCCCTCGAGAAGGCTCTCCAGTGAAAACAGTTTGAAATGGGAAAGAGGCACCGGGGGAGGGGGGCAGGGAGAGGCCAGACAGCAGAGGGGGACCCCCGTCCCCAGCGCCCCGCCCTCAGGGAGCAGCCCCCACCAGACTGTCTCTGCCACAGGAGCCGCAGGGCAGGCGCCCAGCCAGCTAGCTCCCCCCTTAACACCTGAACAAACAATCCGTACGGACTAAAGGCTGAGGATTTAAAAAATATATTAAATACAGAACATTAGGGGCACCTGGGGGGCTCGACTGAGCACCTGACCCTTGGTTTTGGCTCAGGTCAGGACCCCAGGGTCTTGGGATCAAGCCCCACGTTGGCCTCCGCGCTGAGTGTGGAGTCTGCCTGAGCCGCTCTCTCTCCCTCTGCCCCTCCCCCGCACTCGCTCGCGCACTCCCTCTCTAAAATAATAAAACATTAAAGCAATCCAAAAGACAACATCTCGGAAATACAAAAGTAACGTTAAACAAACACACAAGAAAATAGATTTGGCAGCGCACTGAATTAAAAAAAGCGTCTATAAACGCAAATGCAACGGAGGCGAGATGAAAAGACACAGCACTGGAAACACGCACCCCATGCGACACGGGCTGCTCCTGAGCCTGCGGGAGGCACCCCTACAAAACTCGGGGGTAATGAAAACCAGCGCTGACGTGTGCAGAGAACCCAAGGAGGCGTGCACGGGCCGGCCACACGAGAAACCGCGCCGGCGGGTCGGTGCTGGCGCACAGTGGGGCACACGGGCGGCGCCCCCCTACCCCAGAGCAGTCCAGGCCCCGCCCACGCCCCGCCCACGCCCCGCCCACGCGGAAACACCACCCAGGACCCTTCCCGCCCCGCTCTTGCTCCAGCAGTCAGACAGGAAATACTCAGAAACGTGACAAAATAAAAAACGAAAACCGGAAACAACCAAAATAACCAACGATGAAGGATTTAGTGCATCACCTTTGGTGTCCGAGATGGAGTATCACACGGCGATTTTTAATGGCGTTAAAAGTATACGTTTAGTTGTGGGAGGAATACCCAGAAATAACGGTAAGGAGAAAAGTGAGGCGGGAAATGCTTGCATCCTGCAGAGCCACCTGGGGAGCTGCCCCCGGGGAGGACTGCCGCGTGGTTTGTGCAAAGGCCGCCCACTTCCAGTCGTCACCTCCCAACGTGACACCGCCCAGACGTGCCCTGGAGGGAGAAGGGACAAACCCCTAGGAAGCTGGTGGAGCCTTCGGAGACGGGACACCCAGGGACACCGAGTCCGGCGAGAAAGCCAGACCACGGAGAGTGCCTGTGGCGCACCCCCACGTACGTGAAATTCGAGAACCAACAACGCTCTTGTCTGGTGGCAAAAAGGGCCTGCTGGCGGGAGGGTGTTCACGGTGGGGTGGGGGTGGGGTTCACAGGTGAACACAGCCTTCGAAACGCAGGCCACCCCGCACAGGAAACCTGAGCATGCCGTGTCTGCGGCTCGGCCGGCCCCATGGAAGAGTCACAGGGACCTGCTGAGACGGCCACGGGGGCAGACGCGCCGGGACACTGTGTGCGCCACGGAGAGCCACGTGCGCCACGTGCGGGCAGACTCCGTGTCTACAAAATGTCCAGAACCCACAAATCTACACAGACAGGATGCAAACCGGGGGCTGGCAGGTGGATGAGGGGTGGGAATGGAGAGGGGCTTCTGGGGGCCAGGGCCTCTCTGCAGGGATGAAACGTCCGGCAACCACAGTGCAGTGGTGCCTGCACACCCGGGAGTGGCTACGGCCTCCGAAGGGTGCCCTGCAGCCGGGAATCATACGCCAAAGTGGTCACAGCCAAGGGACCCCCTGTGCTGGCCGAGGGGCAGCCTCTTCCCACGGATGCTGCCGCCGCGGGCCGGCTGGCCAAAACACAGGACCCTGCCCGAGGGGAGGACACAGCAAAAGAGGTGTTGGTGAGTCGTGACTGCGGATGCTGCTTCCTTCCTCGGGAGAGTGGCTGCAGGCTGGGCCAAGTCTCCTCCCACGGGTGACCTGGGCACACAGCCTCACCTCTCTAAGGTGCATCTGGGCGCAGAGACCCTGAGTCACAGAGCCTCAATTCACACCTGTACCCACCCTCAGGCCACCATGCCCTGACTGCCTGCTGTGTCTCCCCACTGCGTCTCCCCCCAGGCCAGACGCTCAGCCCCTCGCACATGTGCGCCCCTGTGTGCCACACAGCCCGAGGCAGAGGGGCCGGCGGGGGGAGCGGCAATGGCGCGACTCTGAGCGTTGTTATAGCAACCTGGACTCCGCGTCGCACAGAATGCCAGCCAGGAACCCCAGGCACCTTGCAGAACAGCGCCCAGAATGGGCCACAGAGCAACAGAACCACTGACGGCACCAAGGGGCGGTCAGGACGCCCACGAAGCACGCCCTTCTCTCTCTCCACCTGCCACATCACCCCCGCCCCGGCCCTCGCGCCCCTCCCCGTGAGGCCACGGGAGGCCAGCCCACTGCCCAGCTGCCTGCAGAGTGCTCTCCCAGGATGGCGGCAGCAAAGGTGCAAGAAGACGGCCTGAGTCACAGAGGTGGGGGCCGGCCTGTCCGCACAGCTGCACGAGGCCCAGAGGCACGCTCGCTCTCAGACCCACAGACTTCTGACAGGTGGGGGCGGGCAGCAGGGGCAGGTTGGAGGGGGATCAGGGGCTCCATCTGCTTGGGCATGGCCGGACTGGTGACCATCTAACCCTCAGACCCACGGGAAAGAAAGCTTAGCTGTCATGCTTCACAGATGGGAAACTGAGGCTTGGAGAGACGGGTACTTGCCCAGGAGGCCCAGTCAGAGGCTGGGGCGGGGTCCAAACCAGGTCCCTGTCCTGCCCAGGCCTGTGCTGGCCCTGCCCCCCAGGACTCGGCCACCGGACCCGATTGCCAGGTTGAAGCCCAAGCCATTCCAGGGTTCACATCAGCTCTCCGCACAGAGGCCAGCGAGGGGAGGACAGCTACGGGAGCAGGAGGAGCTTTCGAACGGACAGCACAGCCCCAGACCCCTCTGTGAGGGACCCGGCGCAGAGGGGCTACCCCAGCGGTCACAGGGAAGGAGGGCAAGGCACACACGGAAACCTCAATCGTGACAGCGCACCTGTGGGATCCCGCGCCTGGAGCACCTCTCCCTTAGGGAGGGAGGACGCGGGGGGCTGGGAGGACGGTGAAGAAGCCCCAGAGGGGGAGCAGGGGAGACGTGGGACGGGCACAGCGACAGGTCAGTGCCTTCTCCCAGCAGGCACCGTCACCACCGCCAGTGCCGTCGGCACCGTAAGTGTCTGGGTGCAGCTTCACCTCCGGTCCCGCTGTCCCCTCGCGCTGCCTGCAGGAGCAGCCCCGCGGCGGCAGCACCCGAGTGGCGCCACTGCACCACGCCACCCCTGGCACTGCCACCTGCCATCACCCCCAGCGGCAGTGTCCAGACCTTCCAGGAGCTGCCAGTCCCGTGCCATCAACACCCGTCCTGCCCTGCAGCTGGCATGGGGGAACTTCAGCAGGGGGTCGGCTGAGGCGGGGCGACGGCCGCGGTAAGGCCTCAGGAAAGAGGGCGGGGGAGCGGGCTCCCCTCTTTACAGATGGCAGAGTTAAATCACAGAGGGCTGCCACCAGTCGCCCAGGGCGGCAGGCAGCAGGCACGGGCCAGAGCCCCCAAGCCCACACTCTTCACTACCGTACTGAAACCGCAGACCCACCTCAGAGGGGCCGCCCGGTGGAAGGAGAGCTTTCCCTCACCCCCACCCCACAGCAATACCCCACGGCCCTCCCTGGTACCGACCGCCAGGCCAGGAGCTCAAACGCCAGGGCAGCCCTGCACCCGCAGCCACCTGCCCCTGGGGTCTGGGGTCTGCAGGGAGGAGGCATCCCCGTGGGCAGGCCGGGCCGCCTGGGGTGGAGGCCCCCTCAGTCAGAGGCTCCTGCAAGGACACCCTGGAGCTGGCCGCGGTGCTGAATTTGACAGGCACACTCAGCTCCGAGCCCGCCGGGCCATCCTCTCTCTCCAGCCTGGAGTTCAGCCCTGCAGGGCTGATGGCCCCGTGGTCATGGCAGGAGGGGGCATGGATGTGGACGAGTCCTACGTGCCAGCACCAGAACAGGCATGGGAACCACACTGTCCTGTTTACCTTCCCACTGTCTGGATTACTGAATACAAGGAAATGAACTGAGCAGAGTTTTTCCTGTTTCCTTCCAGAAATCACATTAAGAAGGTGAGGAGAATGACCCTCCCCCCAAAAAATAATCAAACAGAAAATTTAACACTAACTAAATGCTTTGTATTCAGAGGAAGTAAGAAACGGCTACAATCCGCAGCCCTACAACACAGGTGGGAGCAGGGAGCTGGGCCGGAGGAAGGGCAGGGATTCAGCAGAGAGGGGAGAGGTGGGGGCAGGCCTCGGAGGGACTCAGGTCCCCTGAGCACCACAGACTGACCCTGCGTCACTGAGAACGCACCTGGGCAAGGAGGGGTGTCAGAGGCAGCCTGAGGGGTCAGTCAGGCTGCGGCTGGACCGGGAGAAGTGCCTGGATGGGTGGCCTGTGGGCACAGGCTGTCCCCCTCCGGCCTCCCACTCCCCACCTCTCTGAGAAGGGGGCAGGGAGAACGTTCACGAAGACTGGTCCAGAAAAGAAACAATTTGTTCCAAGATAAAGTCTCAAGAGTCGGGGCGCCTGGGTGGCTCAGTCGGTTAAGCATCCGGCTTCTGCTCAGGTCATGATCTCACAGCTCATGGGTTCAAGCCCCACATCGGGCTCTGTGCTGACAGCTCAGAGCCTGGAGCTGCTTCAGATTCTGTGTCTCCCTCTCTCTCTGACCCTGCCCTGCTCATGTTGTGTCTCTCTGTCTCTCAAAAATAAAAGAACATTTAAAAAAAAGTCTCAAGAGTCAAAAAATACTGAAAAAGAACAAAGTTGGAGGCATCACACTTCCTGATTTTAAAACTTACTCCAAAGCTACCATCATCAAAACTGTGGCGCTGCACAAATGTTGGCATAAATTGGACACACGGACCAGCGGCCAAGAACAGAGCCCAGAAGCAGACCCTCACGTATGTGGTCCAGTGATTCCAACCAGGGTCCAGGACCACTCAACGGAGAAAGCCAGTCCCTTCAACACTCGGCACGGGGGAACCGGGCGTCCACACTCAGCAAAGTGAAGCTGGACACTCACCTAACCCCATACACAAAATTAGTGCAAAACAAGATCAAAGACCTGAACGGGGGGGGGGGGGGGGGGGGCAGAAGAGAGAAGCACCGAGCAGCAGCTTCGTGGCGCCGGCCGTGGCCGTGGCTGCTCAGGGCTGGCACCAAATGCAAAGGCAAAAAGAGGAAAAGAAAGAGGAGTCAGGCACCATCAAAATTAAAGACTCTTGCGCATCAGAGCACGCTGTCGGCAGAGCGCAAAGGGAACCCGGGCCGGAACACGTGTTTGCCCCGCCCAGCTGATAAGGGATTAATACTGAGCATGTAAAGAAAGTTCCTGAAACTCAACAACGGAAGGAACAGGCGGTTACAAACGGGCAAAGGGCCCTGCAGGGACATTCCGTCCGCGAAGACGCGCAGCACAGACGCCCGCCCCACATCACCCGGGTCAGAGGAACGCAGACCTCGGCCACGGCGAGGCGCCACCTCACCCCCAGGGGGACGGCTGCTGTCGGAACCACCCAGAAAATAACAAGAGCTGGAGAGGACCGTGCCGAACGGGAACCGTGTGCCCCGCGGCGGGCGTGCAGATCGCCGGCAGCCCCGTGGGACCCAGCAGCCACACCTGTCGGAGGAACTGAAGGAGGGGACGGGAACCCGGCTCACAGCGGCCAGGACCCGAACAAGTGCCTCTGGACGGACGGGTGACAGATGTGGTCCTTCCACCGCACCCCTGCTCGGCCTCAGAAAGGAAGGAAGTCCTGACCCCGCAGCACAGGCGAACCCCGAGGACGTGGAGTGAGATGGGAACAGACACCGGAGGACGACCGTGCGGGATGTCACCGACAGGCGTCCCCGAGGCATCGGTCCTGAGACGGAGCGCGGAGTGACGGGGCACGGGTGCTGGGGGGACGGGGAGGCGAGCACCCTGGAGGCCGACCGCGGGGGCCGCACAGCCCTACAGACGCACCGCAGGCCGCAGAACCACACACTCAGAACCGGTTAGCGCGGGGGCGCCGGGCCGGCTCGTGGTCTCGGGCCGCGGGTTCAGCCCTACCCTGGTGCAGCGTTCACTCACGAGGATCTCGGTAAACGTTACGTGGCGTATATTTTACTACAAAAAAAACCACAAGATCTTAAAACTTTCTTAACAAGCAGAGTGAAAGAAGAGTGCGCAGCACTGACACAGACACTGCGAGGTGGGCTGGGGGCCGGAGGGCCGAGCAGGGCGCCCGCCGAGCGGTGAGGGAGCAGGGCAGAGCCCGGAAACGCAAGGCCACAAGCACTTGTCCCCTACGTGGGACGTCTCCCGGCCGCGCCGCAAGACCAGAGAGAGAAGGAGTCTCGGCCTGCAGAGCCCAGAAAACAAAGAAAAGTGTCACAAAGGACAGAAACAAGAGAGGTGACCCCGTGAGGAGAAAAGAAAAACATGGAAGCCTCCGGAAGAGGGCAAACCCGGCGGGCCAGGGCGCTCTCCAAGGTGACCGCCCAGGGAGGAGCCAGCGGAGGGGCCACCGCAGGCCGTCCGGAGGATGGAGGGTCCCCACAACACACTCGCGGCCCCCCACCCAGACGCCCGGTCCCGCCCGCCAGCCATTCCGAGACCGCGTCTGCGGGCCACCCTCGGCCCGGCGGTGGCCGACGTGGGGACCTGGGGGGGAAGGGCTGGGCGCACGGGGCCCACTTCCCTGAAGATGCAACACGGACAGACGCGGGGCTGGAGAGACAGAAGGCAAACCGGTCATGTGACTACGGAGCGGTGCCTCCACCTGTAAAAACGGAGGCAGAGGGGCGGGCGGGGGAGCCGGACGCCCTGTCAGGAGGAGGACGAGACGGAGGAGCGAAGGGACCGCGGAGGCTTCCGTAACAGGACGCGAGCTGTGACAGCGCGGCGGCGGAAGCTGGGAGGGAATGAACTGTCCAGACTGTGCCCATGCGAGGGGAAGACAAGGCACATTAACGTCACCACCCCTCACGGAAGGAGCACCTGCTCCTTGCTGCTGCCTGAGCGATGACCACGGCCTTGGCAGCAGGCCACACAGATCTGCCGACGCTCAGTTTCCGCAGGTCAGGAGTTCGCCGGGCTGCCCGCGGCTCCGGGAGGCGGCTCGGGCCCCTGGCTGGACACGGGTCCGCGCAGCCACAGGGCTGCGGCCACACTTTCCGTGCCGGCGGCCAGCTGGTCGGCCCTGGGCCAGGGGCTTCTCTCTGGACCCTGCGTGGGGCCCTGCACCGCCCTCACTCCCTCAGGGCCTCTCACTTCTCCCTGGACAAAGGGCTCTGCTTCCAAGGGCTCAAGTATGCGCTGAGACCACCCGCATAACCCAAGATGAACTTTGTTTTAGGACCATGGCCTCAGGGACACCTGCAGAGTCCCTTCTTCCGTCACCCCCACACACTCCCAAGCTTCATGGCGTAGAGTGGCTCCCGGGGTGGAAGGGCCCCGGTGACACAGACCGGGGGATGATACTCCACGTGACGCAGCAGGTACTTAGGAAGTGGCCCCCGTGCACACAGAGCGCTAATGGCATCACACGAGGTGGCGTAACAAAGGGACCCTTACAGCAGGCACGGACTCCGTAAACGTCAGCACTACAGACTCAGAAAACAGACAGGGAAGCAAGACACACACACAACACGACAGAACTTAAATCCAATCTCTCTGACCTATACCAACTAGTGTACAGCAGTCTACCTCCTCCCGGGAAATTTAAAAAAAAAAAGGTTCTCAGATTGGATCATGGAGCTAAATCCAACCTCATGTGGCACATAAGAGACACATCTGAGGTCATTCACAAGGGTCAGGAATAAAAGGTGGGCAGAGGCACGCCCACGAATGCCAGCTCGAGGAAGCACTGCCAGCCGTGACCCTGACGCAGGCGATACAAACAGGACAAAGAAGGGCACTTCGTGATACTAACAGGTGCCATTGAGAGTAAAAATGAAATAGTTTTAAACAGCTGTGCCCCGAGCCACCCAGCAGCCGCCATTCACCGGAGAGACAAGAAAAAAGAGACAGAAATGTGCCAGCGGCAGAGACCGAGGCCGACACACAGGAACTGAGGGTCCCGTGACCCAACGACGCGGCTGAGCTGTGTGACCGATGCACAATCCGCCTCTGGACCTCCAGGCTCGAAGACAGATCCTCTATGCAGCACCTGTGACAGAGTGACAAATGTGGACTCTGCGGTAGGACCCCAAGGAAGACTGCGCGAGACCCAGAAAGTCCGCAGTCTCTGACCAAAATGCAACTAAAACTATCGTTAATAACAAAACTGATGAATCAAAAGACACGTCACTGGAAAATTTTAAAACTTGCTCCTGAATGACTCTGGGACAAAACAGGATGATATAAACCAAAATCACAGACCTCCTGGCAGCAATGATGTGGGAAAATATGTTTGATCAGAACTTTGAAAAAAGCTCTCAGGTCCTGATCTCACAGTTCATAGGTTCGAGCCCCATGTCAGCCCGTTTCCCCAGTCATGTCCTATCTCTCTGTCTCTCTCTCTCTCTCTCAAAACTAAATAATTTTTTTTAATTTTTTAAAGAAAAAGCTCTTAAACATGAAATACTTGGGGCGCCTGGGTGCTCAGTCGGTTGAGCGTCCGACTTCAGCTCAGGTCAGGATCTCACAGTTTGTGGGTTCGAGCCCCGCGTCGGGCTCTGTGCTGACAGCTCGGAGCCTGGAGCTGCTTCAAAGTCTGTGTCTCCCTCTCTCTCTCTGCCCTCCCCTGCTCACACTCTGTCTCTCAAAGATGAATGTTGAAAAAAATTTAAAAACCATGTAATTCAAAATAAAAATAAATAAATAATAAAAAATAAAAACACCATGTAATTCAATGTTATCACACTGTTCTTGAGAACACACAAGATTTCTTTTCTATTTTTTTGTTGTTGCTGTTATTTTATTTATTTTTGAGAGAGGGACAGACAGCGTGAAGAGGGGAGGGTCAGAGAGAGAGGGAGACACAGAATCTGAAGCAGCTCCAGGCTCCGAGCTGTCAGCTCAGAGCCTGATACGGGGCTCGAACCCACAAACCGTGAGATCGTGACCTGAGCCGAAGTAGGACGTTTAACTGACTGAGCCACCCAGGCACTCCCTCTTCTTTTCTATTTTTTAATGTTCATTTATTTATTTTTGAAGGGGGTGGGAGGGATGGAGAAAGTGGGAGAGAGAGAATCCCAAGCAAGCTCCGCGCTGTCAGCACAGAGCCTGATGTGGGGACTGACCCCACGAACCATGAGATCATGACCTGAGCCGAAATCAAGAGTCGGAGGCTTAACTGCCTGAGCCGCCCCGGCACCCCGAGAACACGGCCGATTTCTAAGTGATCTTTAGGAACCAAGTGCAGCCCTGATATCAAACCCTGAAAAACGCACACACCAGGAAGAAAAGTACAGACCGGCCTTGCTTGTGAAGAGCGGCGCCCAGACGCTACACAGGAGCAGAAGGTGCGGGCAGCCCCGCCCGAGCGGTCCACGTCCGGCCACGTGAGGGGCGTCCACGGGGAGGCCGCGCCCTCAGCACCAGGCCCCCCCCGCCCGTGTAAGGTCGTGCACGTACCGGGAGATGAGTCCTCTGACCACCCCACGGATGATCTTTAAAAAGGGAACTGACTAATCTCGACAGCGATTTTTGCTTTAAAAAAATAAAACAGCCAATAAAAGAGGAAGGACAGACTCTTCCTTGGCACGCGGAACGCTGTGTCTCGGTCCAAACGGCACACCTGCTCGATGGAAACCGCCACGGGCCACGCCCACCGGGCACCCGCAGCACCCGCGGTGAGCCACCGTGCCGGCACGGGGACCGGCCCCCAGACCGGTCACAGGCAGACCCCAGGCCAGGAGCCGGGAAGGGACGCGTGCCCGCGCTGCCCCCTGTGCCTGGGCCCCTGGCCACGCGCAGTAACCACACTGGACCACAGCCCCGTGCGGGCGGGACTGAGTTTATGCAGAAACCGACAGACAGGACAACGCAGAAAAGACTCCACATGTAAAAAGGCCACGACTTCCTGCGAAGACAGAATGCGCGGCCACACGAGGAAGTCCGACAGGGACCGAAACGAGGGGAGGAGACGCCACAGCTCGCGCGGAGGTCTCGGGGTCACACAGGTGTCGCTCTCCCTACTTAACTCACGGTTTCGGCACAAGCCCGACCCCAGGCCGCTCCGGTTTGGGGGTCCGCGTGTGGGCAGCCCGTTCGGGGGAAGGGCGCGGTGAAGAGCAGAGGAGGTGGGTCAAGTCCACATGTAAAGACGGGCAGTCCGTTCTCGGAGACGCGGAGACGCGGCCCAGGAGCAGCTCACGGAAAACCAGCGGCGTCCACGCAGAAGAGGCAGCACGTCCCCACTCCGGAGCACGCCAGGGTCCGCAGAAACTGAGCCCGCACGCCACGAGCACGGAGGCGGACACGGACCCCACGAGGGGACGGGGGGCCCAGGAGGCCGCGCGGCCCCGGCAGGGGAAGGGACCGTCTCCTCACAGACGGAGCTGGGGACGCGGACGCCACGCGCGCAGAAACGGAACGGGACCCCATCTTACACGGCGCACGGAACCAACTCAAAATTAAACACTCGGTGTTGATGAGACCCAAACCGCAAAGCTCCTAGAAGCAGGCCTAGGGGAGGAGCTTCCGACACTGGTCTCGGCAGCGATTTCGTGGAGAACGAAGAGGCGTCTGCAGAGCCGAGCAAACGGTCAACAGAGCGAGAAGGTCCCCGAGCAGAGGAGCGAGTGCGTGCAGCCCGGAGACCCCGGGGGCTCCTCGCCAAACGCGCGAGGCGCTGCTGCGGGGCGACAGTGAAAGGTAACGGCATAGCTCAGTGCAAATGGGCGACCGACTTGAACAGGCATTTTCCCCAAAAGGACATGCAAGTCCATGAAAAAACGTTCAGCATCACTACTTATCAGGGAAATGTAAGTCTAAACCAACGTGAGAGATTACTTTACATCCATCAAGAAAACCCAAAAGCTAACAAGCGCTGGGGAGGAGGGGGCGAAATCGGAACCTCTACCCACTGCGAACGCGAACCGGCCGCTATGCAAAACAGCACGGAGGCTCCTCAAGAAATTAAAAATAGAACCACCGAGCGACCCAGCAATCCCACGTCTCAGTGTTGATCCGAAAGAAGTGAAATCGGGATCTGACGAAGAGATCGGCCCGGCCATGTGCGCTGCGGCAGGGAAACAGCCCGTACAAACAGCGTTGGCCGCAGAAAAGCGGGCAGGAAGAGCGTGGCACCGCCACACGGTGGGGGGCTGCTCAGCCTCCGAGAAGGAGCGACGCCCGTAGCGCGGGCCTGGCGGACACCGTGCGGGCCGCGACCGGCCAGCCACAGGACAACCCCGCGTGACCCCGCTTGCGTGAGCATCCAGACCAGACAAACTCACGGAGTCAGAGCGGCACGGCGGCCAGGCCTGTGGGGACGGGGACGCAGAGGTGCTGACCGACGGACAGCGAGAGACGCACTCCACAACACCGCGCCCCCCGCCCGCACACCCGCGCTGAGTGCTCCCCACTGAAAGAGTCACATCTTTAAAAAACCTGAACGTACGTGGGAATTCAGGGCATGACGAAGCTGGAACCGGGGGAGGCCCGTCTGGACGGGACCCCGGCTAAAGCGTCTGGAGACGGCGGGTCAGACCCGGACCCCACACCGCACAGCAGGCAAACAAATGGGTGGAGACTTTGAAGGTACAACAGTAAACCCAGGAGAAAACTGGGTTCTCTGGAAGCACGAAAAGCAGCCTGGTCAACCGGACTCAGCCCGAAGGCTCTGAACGCCGATGGACTCCAGGAAGAGCTTCTAGAACACAAACGGCACCCAGGGAAGGCGAACGGCCTAAGTCATCTGACGCTCCACGAGCTGATTTCCATAACCTACAGGAAAAAGCCCAACGACACAGGTTGTAAAAACTGCACAAGGTAACAGAAGGCGCACAAAGAAAATACAAATGACTCTCTGATAGATACAAAGATGGCAAACGTCTTCCTACTAACGGGAACGCGGACGCGTCCCTGTGTGGAGCCTGCTCACGGCCGGCACGGGGAGCACGGGGGAGTCGGGCGCCCTGCGGCCTCCCCAGGGCTCACACCACCCTACGCTCGGGAAGTCGCTCCTGTGTGTCTCCCCTCAGACCAGCGTCTACACTGCGGGGCACCTACCCCACAAATGCCGTGCTTAAAAATGGGCACAGGCCGTTCCTTCCGTAACAGCCGAGGCCTGAAGCTCACCTACACGGCCACCGGCAAAGGGCCAGTGAGTTGATTCCGGCGCGTTCCGTGCTGGACACCCCACAGCTGTCAGAAGGAGAAAGAGAGGCCCTCTGCACCAGCGCAGAAGGGGCAGAAGGGTGTTCTGTTTAGCAGGGGCTGGGCGGGGGGAGACAAGAGCCAGGGAGCACAAACTTGTCAGCACACGACTCGTGAGACAAGGAGAAACCTAACGGTTTGTAGTCGTGCGGATGAGGACATTCACAGACCAGGCGGCGCATCAGAAACCAGGAGTGGGGTCGCCCGGGGAGCCTGAGGACGGGCCGCCGGCCGCGTGCGTGCCTCCCTGTGCGTTTTCACTCCCAGACACAGAAACTGCTCCAAGTACAGAAATGCAAGGGCACTGAGAGAGTTCGCTGTGGTCCGTCCACACCGCAGAACAAGACTGGGTAATAAAAAGAAACAAGCTACTGATACGTGTGGCAACCTTGGGAAATCTCCAGGGAGCTGTGCCAAAGGACAAAGCCAGTCCCCAGAGGTGACATGCTACAGGAGTCCGTTTACATAACGTTCTTGAAATGACCCTGGAGCCAGAAGGATGGACTGGCAGGTCCCAGGAGTTGGGGGGGGGGGGGCGGCAGGGAGGAGGGTGTGGCTGTGAAGACTGGCAGGGGTCCCCTCGTGACAGAAATGACATCGCTCCCTAGCACACAGCTTTGCGAGCTGCCACCGCCAGGAGGCCCGGGAAGGGTCCACAGGATGGCTCGGGATCACGCCCTTCGGCTACACCTGACCGTACTGTTGCCATGAAATTAAACACTTAATAGTAGAAAAAAGACGCCAGGCTGTCCACCTCCATGGCCAAGGTCACCAAGTGGACAGAGCAGGGGTGCTATCAGCCTGATCTGGTTTCCCGAGCACCTGCCCCAGGGCCCAACCTCTCTGTGCATAGGGGGCTCCCGGGAGTGGAGGGTGGTCTTCCAAAGGCACCACGCCACCCGGCCAGGCGGGGTGAGCATCAGCAGAGCTGGCCACCAGGTCCGGTTTCCGGCCATCATCCCCGGCCCCGAGGCACAGCCACAGGGCCCCTTCCAGACAACGAGCTGTGAACAAAATCGACGCAGCTCCCTTCGGAGCCAAGCGTCCGGAGGCCTCTCCCTGCGCAGGACGGCGACATTCTGGATGGCCGCTGCTTCGGTGGCCTGGGTCCCTGCACTGAGCTGCTCCTGCCCGTCCCTGGGGGGGGGAGGGGTGCCTATCACCGGCAGCAGCAAGGGCGAGCCTGTATCCTTGGGACCCCCACCCGCCCAATCATACCCGTGCCCACATCTGTCTGTCTGGCCTCACTCCCGAGGACCTGGCCCTCCTGCAGGCTGCCCAGGGGGCCCCTCTCAGCGACGGTCTCCCAGCCCACCTCCGCCTCCCCCCGTCGGCGGGCAGAGGCCCAGCCAGGTAGCAGGTGCTGCGCCTCCCCACGCTGTCGGAGCAGGGGAGGCGGGCCCGGCCGGAAGGGGCAGCGGCAGGCAGCTCTGCCTGCGCTTCCCCAAGCGGACCGCGGCCATCCCCGTCACAGAAGCCTTCCCTCAGACACGCGGTTCTCAGAAAGCACAGGTGAAACATGAATTCGGAGCTGGTCTGGGTGACGGGAGGGGGTGCACACGGCCAGCTCCACAGTGGAGACAGGGCGGCAGGGCAGAGACAAGGCCCAGTTGCCATGGCCTGACACGGAGACTCCATGCCCAGCTCTGCCCACTTGCCTCCGGCCTCAGGAAAACGAAGTCACCTCTGGAAGTCTGGGCAAAGGGACCCGCCTGCTGCCCTGCTCCAATCAGTGACACCACGACTGCCCACCGCCCACTCAGCTCAGAGCCCTGCACATGCTCCTCAGGGCCCGCAGCACTGCGCACGCGTCACCCACCTGCCCAATACTGGCGGCAGCCAGCCCACCGGTGTCCCGGGAAGCAGTGAGCTGGGGATCTGGAGGACTCCACCCGGCAGCTGGGCCGCCCCTCCCCTCGCCCCGGCTCCAGCTCCAAGCAGCCTGTCTCCTTTTGCTCTGAGCAGTGCAGGCGGCCCACGTGAGGCACCTGCTCACGGCTGGCCCACCCACGTTCTCCGTGCCCCTCACAGCTTCCCAGCTGCGGGAGATGTGGGGGTGACCCAGGGGCACCAGAGCCCTAGCAGACGGTAACAGCCCTTTTAACTGCTAGCCAGTGTGCACACAGTGTTTACTGAGCGCCTACTATGTGCTCTTCCCTTCACGGGGCCACGGGTGACCCCCGGGGAGCTCACGGGGCCCCCCACACCACACACAGCGAGGACCCAGCAGGCGAGACCCTACGTGCCCTGCCCACGCCCCATGAAGGACTCAAGGCGGCCAGGGCGGCAGGCCCACAGACGGGGCAGGCTTCCGGAAGGCAGCGCTCCACTCAGCCTCCAAGAGCTGGAGGGGGTCACCCGGCAGGGCTGGCTGTCCCTGACAGACAGCGGAGGGGACACCTGCGGGCAGGCTTGGGGGGCCAAGAGGTCGGCCTGGCAGGCTGCCCGGAGGCTGGAAAGGTGAGCAGGTCAGACAGCACCGCACCTCGGCAAGGACAGCCACTACATGGGGAGCGAACGGGGGCCCGGGCCAGGGGCTGCAGACAGCCAGAATGGCCACCCCCGTGACTGCAGGCTCTCTGGACCCGGGACCAGGAAGGAGGGGATGGCCCACACTCATTAGCACCCTCACTGCGGTGGTGCAGCAGGGGGAGGAGGTCAGACCTCAGTAAGGAGTCGGGCTCCTCATTAGCACAGCTACTAAAAGCCTGTGCGGAGTAGGCAGCCCCGCCCAGGAAGGGGGCGGCTGGGCTGTGTGGTTCTAATGTGGGGGGCTGATTCTGGGCCGCTGGCTTAAAAACGCATCCCTTTCCGAATACTTGGCTGGAATGGATTCTGGTTCCCGGTGGAGAGCAGCCAAAGGTGGCCAGGGCGGGGGCGGGGGGCGCACCTGTCCCCCTACGCTGGCTCTGTCCAGCACCCTGATGCCCCCACTGCCCCTCAAGGTGCCTGCCCACCCCCTGTCTTCCCTGAAGGCCACCCCACCTTCCTCCCTCACAGCCACCCTGCCCCCCAAAGTCCCGCACGGGCTCAGTGTGCACCCCTCAGCCCACACCCAGGGTCTGGCCCGGGGGACAGAAGCACGATGTGAGCAGGCAGGTGCCCAGCGCCCTGAGAGTGCTGACTCAGTGACAGGACATCTCTCCACGGGGGCGGGGGGGGGGGGCCCGCCAGCCAGGCAGGGAGCTCGCTCCACGCCTCCCAGGCGCCCCCCCATCCACCGCCTCCGGTCCTCAGGCACTGTTTTGCACTTTGATACCTGGATTCCCTAAAGCCCTCAGGCGCTTGCCAGGCTGTCCTTCCAACGGGAAGGTCTTTATCAACACAGTCACGGCACTGTGCCAACTCACAGGGCATCCTTCAGGTCGGAGGCACCTTCCAGTCCCCAGAGGCACACGGGGCAGACGGGCCAGCTCAGGGGTGACCTGGCAGGGCCCTCAGGGGCCCGTGCCTCTGGATGAGCCGCCCAGCCCAGCGGGGGAGGAGGTCTCCCGATCTGAGGACACAAGGAGCCCGGCAGGGGCCGGGCGGCCACCGGGGGTCAGCGATCGGGGGTGACGGCGCCAGTCCGCCGCGTCCTGCTCCTCCAGCTCGCAAGCAGCCCACACCTGGCTCTCGCCGTCCTGCAGAGCCAGCCCGGGGTCACTCAGGAGGGGGCGAAGACAGCCCCTCGGGCACTCCTTCACCCCCACAGTCCCTCCAGGGCTTCCGTGTCTGCCCCCGTGACGGCCCCAACGGCCCCCACCACCCAGACGGCTGCAGGACCAGAAGGGCCAGCTGGGGGACGCGCTAATGAGGGACATCAGTCAGCAGGCCACAGCTAAGACCATGCGCTGCGGAGTCTGCAGCGCCGCACTGTTTCCGCAGCAGGACGCTAACTAGTCAGGGCTGGTCCCAGTCCCCTCTCAGGGGACACCAGAGGCACAGAATAATACGATTTCCCATCGATCCATTAAAGGTAACAGAAAACATTTACTGGCCCAGAGCTCCCGGCGGGGGTTCATGGGGTCAGCGTGATGACCTGGCCCTGCTCTCCCAAAGGGGGAGCCCCATGAGCACCCTGCCGCCCCAGGCCCCAGCCCGCAGGGGCACCTGCGGCACTGCTACACCCCATGGACCCAGCCGCATGACACTGAGTCACGAGGCCCACAGGCCTGGACCGCCCACCACCCACGGCAGTCTCCACCGCCAGCCCTGGGTGCCTGCTGGCCCAGACCCTTGCCCCGCCACCCAGCCTGGCCCCCCCCAGCGATCCTCAGCCAGACTGGGCCGTGGGAGACCCTCACCCCTTTATGCCTTCCCTCATGTCTCCTGCTGCCAGCAACCTCCCTCCCACCCCCACCCCGGACAACGCTCAGGTTTCAAGTCAGCTGGAGCCTCACCAGCGTCCAGGACCCCTGCCCAGATGTGCACGCAAAGCGGGGGCCCCTCTCTACACCCTCGCTGACCACGCGCTGGGACCTCGCCCTGTGGCGTGTGAACAGTAGCGTCCCTGACGCCGCCAGGAAAGGCTTCAGTGCCGCCCCCATCTGCTCGGCACCGCCCTGAGCCTGCATGCAAAACCCAGCCTTCGAGAACCCCCGGGGTGTTCCGCATCTCAGCCGGCCACCCTGAGCGCCGGGGCCCCGCCAGAGATCCGGTCCGTCCAGGCACCGGCCCCGCAGACCTGTGAGGACACCGGCAGCCCCCCAGACTAGGTCGAGTCCTGATGGGGTTCCCCAGGCCTGGGGCGGGCCCGCAAGCAGGGAGGACCCACCCAGGGTGGTTTGGGTTTGAAGCCGAGTGTGGAATGACCTTTACTTCACACCCGTCCCAGCCCTCACAAGGCTTCGGGCTGACGGGGACCACCCCACAGCTGTCACAGGCCTCGGAGGACAGCCCTGGATCTCGGGGAGCGCACAGAACTGGGGCCTCAGGAGACACCAGTGTCCCCGCTGCTCTGCTGGTACAAGACGCCTGCAAGGCACCAGGCTCGGCCCAGGGGCGAGTCCTGTGTTCCTCCCGGGGATGCGGCCAAGGCTACACACACCCTTCCGGGGGAGAGGCCCCAGGATCCTCGGCAGCGCTGACCGCGTCTGCTGTCACAACCAACCTCCCTTCTCTGACACCGGCTCCAGGCCTGGGCCACAGACAGGCATTGGGAGATGCAGCTCCCATGGGTGGGGGACAGGCCACGGAGGCCGAGCTTAGGGGCCGAGGAACCCTCCCTGAGCCCCAGGTCGTCACCTGGAAAGAGGTACAGTGACCCTTGTCACCTGCCTCAGCACACCCAAATGGGACCAAGGCAGGGCACAGAAGCAGGCGCCAGCGTCGATGCTGAAGCACCCAACGTCCGTCTGCTCCGTCACCCAGGCAGCGGCGGGGGCCCAGGGACGCTTCAGGAGCCCGGCAGTGGGGGGCGGCAGGGCACAGAACCGGGAGGCCAAACAGACACCCAGAGGCAGAGCTGCAGGGCGGCCGTCCTGACCGATGTCGCACCAACCAGATTCTATCAAATCGAATCCCTTCCAGCTGCCCTGAGCCATGCACCTAATTCGCTCGTAGCGCGGCGGCCGTCAGAACGGACCCAGTAACCACAGACGCACGGCGTGCAAATAAGTAAGTGAACAACGCCTCAGCCTTGGCCAGCTGCTCGCACCCCAAACAGAAGCAAGAAGAACAAAATATCCAAACCTCGGAAGCAGCCGTGTCCGGGCTGAATGGGCAGTATCTGAGGACTTGACTCGGGGCAGGCTCCCCCTTCGGTGCCTCAGTCTTCCATCTGTGCTATGAGAACAGAACAGGTCCTGTCCTGGGCTCGCTGTGAGGACACACTGAGCTACGGAGCCTAAACCGCCGAGGGCCAGAGCCTGGC
>NC_043714.1:76896493-76921315 GCF_006229205.1 Suricata suricatta
CCCAGAGCACCGTGTGAGCGCAGCAGGGGCAACTAGCGTTAACCCCCCCCAACCCCCGCAGTGCCCACCCGCCTTTTCTGCCCAACCGAACATCCCCAAGCTGCCCGCCCGGATCAAAGCCCAGGACCCGGGAAGACCCACACTTCTCTGGGACCCTGCAGCACACATCCACCCTTGGCATTAGGGGCTCAGCACGTGCTTGGGCACAGCGCAAGTCTTCTCACCGCTGCCGGCAGGTCACCAGAGGGCAAGCCCGTCTCCCTGCCTCAAGCTTCCCCACATCTTGCACACGCATCCAGCCATGACTGCATGTCTCACCATGCACTCTCTGCCGCCCTGTGTCCCCGGTCCACTCGCTCAGCACAGCCTGCAGGGTACCCACACCATTCTGGGCTGAGCACCCAAGATGCAAGGATGACCAAGACGGAGGTCCCTATGCTCCAGGCTCTCGGCCACGTGTGACCACACACAGACCTCCTCGGTGCAGCACAGAAGGCACGCTAAGCACCAGGGCCCTGGGCCACGAGCCTGCGGCTGAACCACATCCTGGGGAGGCAGGGGACAGAAGGCTCCAAAGGGAACATCAGGAACACAGGGCATTCCACGCAGAGGACCTAGCCGTCGTGCCAGTGAAAAAGACGTGAACGCAGGAAACAAAGCCTCTGACACAGGTGGGGTACCGAAGCAGGTCGTGGAAGAGGTGGCTGGAGCGACAGGCAGGAGCCAGACCCCGACCTTAACCCTGCAGGCTGCAGGGAGCTGGAGAAGGGGCTCGGGGCGCCTGTCTGCCTGAGAGCCGGGTGCCAGCAGACAGCAGCCCCTGTGCCCAGGCACCCGGCTCACCTGCCTGGCCACGGGGCAGCCAGGCTAACAGAGGACAGATGTGGAGGTGGCCCAGCTAAAGCTCCACTCTTCCAGGAAGCCTTCTGGGATCCGCCCATCTGCAGTGGCGACTTGGCTCCGGACCCTGAGCTGTCCTGGGCAGGCACTGGCCGAACCACATTTCTAGCAGCACCCGGCCCGGGAGAGGCCCCACCTCCGCAGAGCACCCTCTCCACAGGCGGGACACTGCAAGACCCGCAGGTGTCATCTGTGTCTTTCACCCAAACCCGGTGTCCCTGCTGGGGTGGAGAACCCCATCCCTGCCTCCCAGGGGCTGCAGCCATGGCAGCACACCAGCACGCACATGGCAGTGACAGAACAGGAGGAGCTGGAAAGGAAGGGAAGCAAACACTGGTGGGAGAAGCTAGTCAGGAGAGCCACCCAGCCCCCAGAACTGGGAGAGGGCTGGAAGCAAGCAGCGCAGGGCGGGGGCCAGGTGAGGCTGTGCGGACAGAGGCCCATCTCGCCCAGAGGCCAGGCCCACAGAACTTTCTGCAATGGGACAGCGTTCCATGGCTGCTGCCACCACGCCGGACGGCGCACACGGAGCCCCGCACCCCGGAGCCCTGAGAGTGAGGCCCCCCGACAGGAGCCGGCGCCGGGCTCCCGCGGGGCCAGCACACACCTGGTCACCTGCAGGCTGCTCCGGCGGGAGGACCCGCGCTCAGAACCAGGAGGGGCCTCGTAAGTCAAGCGTGGCTGAGGGCAGAAAGGAGCGGACGGGACGCCCCGAGGGCGTGTGGCTGAGAGCCGCCTCTTGCGCCCCACAAGTGGGAACCAAGGCCACAGGGGGACCGCGCGCATGCGCCCTCAGGTGGGTCTCAGCACTGGCGCCCCGGGGGGCGGAGCCGGAGTGCCCCCAGCCCTCCCGTCCACCCCGCCCTCCCACCTAGACCACGCCCCGTAGCCACGCCCCTCTTGACGGCCCCGCCCCCTCCCGGCGGCCAGCCCCTCCCGCGGAGGCCCCACCCCTCGCCCCGCCCCCCGCAGGCCCGCGCGCCTCTCTCGACCCCCTACCTCGGCACCCCCACACCTCGGGCCGCGCACCCTCCAGGCGGGACCCCCTGGCTCTGCCTGGCCCCGCCGGCCCGACCCCGCCACCTCACCTGGGCCGGGGTGGTTCGCGGGTGCGCTCAGCTTGCTCGCGGCAGGAGGGGCGGTGCAAGGGGCGGAGCCGGGACCCAAACATCACGTGACGATCTCTCCCGAGCCGGGCGAACGCCGCGAGACCGCCCCCCGGCCGTCCCATCGGCCCCGGCTCTTTGCGCCAGCCAATGGCCACCCGAGCCGCGCAGCGCTGCGGACGGCGTGCGCCTGAGCACTACAAGTCCCAGACGGCCCCACGTGGGCGACCGGAAACGGCCCGAGACGGCGGCCGGCTGGGCCAAAAGCCTTCTCTGACTGACTCTCCGGCCCACGTCGAGGGCCGTGGCCCTCAAGGACGGCACGAGGGTCCCCGGAAACGCTCAGTCCCTTCCCCAGCCCTGTGAGGTGGCAGGCTCGCCGTCACCTCCGAGCCTCAGTCTCCCCATCCGTGGAACCGAGGCGGGCGGGGGTGAGGAGGGTGAGGATGAAAGTGAGCTTAGACAAGGTGTGCCCGGCCTTAGAGGCCTTTGCCCTGCGGGGAGCAGCACTTGCCCCTCCAGAGACCTTGGTGGGGTCCGGCTCCCCCCAGCACACTGCCTGCTCCCCTTGAAGCGTTGGGCCCGCTGGAAACAGGCTGGGCAGAGGCGGTGTGCCCTCCGCCACGTGCCCTGTATCTGAGCCCTCGTCCCCGTGGCCACCCAGAGCCACAGCTGGGGCTGGGTCCTTCCCGGCCCGTCCAGTCCTGCCTCTCCGCCGCTCCAGGGCGGCGTTCTAACAACTGCTGGTGATGAGGCCAGGAGGGGTGCAGACAGAGTTGTCCCCACACAGCCAAGCATCTCCATGCAGGGGGTGGGCGCAGGTGGCCTCCTGTCCGCCGGGACTCCCGGGACAGGCCTTGCTCCCTGATGCCTGTGACATTATGAGATCTTCAGTTTGGACCCAGATGTGTGTGTGTGTGGACAAGTCCTGGGTGTGGTGGGCACGGTGTGCAAGTGCAAGGGTGTGCACCACCAGGTGTGTGAGCACAAGGGTGTGCACGCGTGTGTGCTCAGACATGAGCAGGGGCGATTGCGTGTGGTGCGTGTGTGTGGTGTGTGCACAGGTGAGGAGGAGGAGGCGACACGAGCAGGCCAGCACACGTTTGCTCAGCTCAGCCTGCGCCGAGGCTGGCCCTCACGCACCCACCACGGCCTCAGGGCCACTGGCATGTGCCCATTTCACAGGCTCGCCGGGCTCCGGCCAGGGCTCGTCATCGGGCCCTCCAGGACAGCTGCGATGCACAGGAAGCCAGTCCCCTTGTCCTGCAGAGACGACGTGGAGACTGCTGACCTCTGCTAGGGGCTTCCAGGGAGGGCTCCGCCAGGACAGATGTCGGCCTGAGAGCTGGGCACTGGCTCCGCCGGGGCAGCTCCATGCCCCGCAGGATGGGTGATGGGCAGGGAGGGCTCTTGCCCAAGAGCAGGGACTGGCTCGTCCTTAGCTCAAGGTCCCCCAGCTTGGATCTTGCCATCGGGCCTCAGCAGGCGTGTGAGCAGCAAGGCGGGGGATAGAGGGTCTTCAGAAGGAACCTCAGTGCAGCCCCCACTAAAGCCGCCCCTGGGCCGCTTGTTCGGACTTGAGAAGCAGCACAGCTTCCTGATGGTTATGCAGGGTCTTCGGGGAGCTGCCCCTCCCCGCCCGTGCTCTCCTCGCCCCTGCCCGGACCGCAAGGTTTGCTCGTCCACACTGCCCCTGTCACCCTCATTTCCTCATCCATCAAGTCTCAGGAGCCCAGTCTCCAGGTGTCCCTTAGTGACAGAACTCCAGTTTGGCTCGGGGCAGGAAGGTGCCCAGCCTCACTGGCAGCTAGAGCTGGTCGTGTGACCGTCCGGGCGGGGGGGCGGGGGGTTATGGCAGACGGCGCACTAGTCCTCAGGCCCCTCCAGAAGGGACGGAGGAGGCTGGCCAGCCCATCTGCCTGTCCTGCTCTCTCCTTGTTCCAGCCCAGGATGTGGGCCACGCTGGAGGAAGAGGATGGTCCCAAGCGGAGGATGCGGAACCTCTGCCCCAACTGCGCCCCTAGACTCACCATCACGGGGGAAACAGCCCCCCGCTCCCTTCATGCTGCTGTTGCCACTGTTGCCGGCCGGTACCACCCCTGGGCGCCTCAGGAGGGGCGCGTCACCCTGGTGGGTGCTGTCCTGCCCCCCGCGGGAGGGGTTCCTTGAGGGGAGGCTCCCACAACAGCACGCAGCAGAGCCCGGGGAGCACAAGGAGTCACTTCTCACACGGCACTCTCCCCGTGTAACCCGGCGAGGCTGCACCAAGCGCAGGATCCAGGAGCTCAGGGTGCCCTGCGAGGCCCCTGCGCAGGGAAGGTGCAGAGAGGGGCGCGTGCGGGGAAGGCCTGGCAGGGGCGCGGCACGTGGCAAGCGTCTGAGACCAGTCGCGTCACCGCCCTGGGCTCCCATGAAATCAGCGCCGACGTGAGACTTGTCACAGCCTCCCAAGGTACTTGACGCAGAGCAGGAGTGGCAAAAAAAAAAAAAAAAAAAAAAAAAAGCAAAAGCAAATCCGTGAATGTTGTCTCTGCTAATGACATCTCCGGTGAAGGATGAGTTTGCCACCCTCCTGGGAAATGGCAGTCTGCTCATGCTTCGTCCCCGAGGGAGGAGGGACCGCCACACTCCGGGGTAGCTACCTGGCAGTGACCCCTCTCCGCCCTCCAAATCTCAGCCTGCTCCCCATCACTCACTCATTCAACAATCTTTGCTTCCAATGTCGAGGCAACGTGCCAGGCCCTGGGGATACCATACAATTAGATTCGGTTGCTAAGGACAGAAAGCTCCAATGACATTGGCTCAGCCACGATCGGTGTTTACTTCTAACGTTGCACACTTGAGTCCGGACAGGCAATAGGGCTGCGGAGGTGACCTCATGGTCACCAGGACCCCAGGTTCCTTGAATCTGGTTGCTCCCAGGACCCTCAGATAGGTCTTTGGCCTCATGGCCACTGCATCTGCGCTCTAACCTCCGACCTCCAAGGGGAACTGGACCCCGGAGCGGCGGACAGGCACGCCTCAGCCCAGTGCAGCCCTTGTAAGCACGCCTCCTAGACCCCCACCCCTGGCCAGAGTCGGGTCCCTCGGAGCGGCACAGGACACTAGGAAGTACCTTCATCCTGGGGCCTCGGATCCCAGCTGCCGTCTGAGCCCTTGGGCCTAATAAGAGGCAGGGGGTGCGCTTGCCTAGCAGTGGGCGTCAGTCAGGCACAGCCTTGGCCACACTGCTCACAGCCAGGCAGGTAGGCCACAAATGTGTGCCAGGAACCTGAGTGGTGGCCATGCCGGAGCAGAACTGGGTGTTGGGGACCCAAAGGGGGCTAGGGTGAGCGAAGGCCCCTCTAGCAAAGAGGCTGGCGCAGGGGGCCTTGAGGGGCGGCGATTCCAGGAGGGGGCCATGGGTGTCCTGAGTAGGCAAGGAGCCTGTGGCCGTAGGGTGGCCGTAGGGCCGTAGGTGGAGCATGTGACCACCCTACGGCCACAGGCTCCTCTAGGGACACATCCTGACCCCGCAGCCCCCACTGCCTCCAGGGCCCCAGCCCCCACCACTTCTTCCATTCCTCGTCCTGCCGGCGGGAAAGCTGGCCTGGCGGGAGGGGCACGGGGGCATGTCCCCCAGGTCACAGCGGACACGCGGACTGTGGACGTGGCCCTGCCACTCCCTCTCTCCACGGTCAGCAGCACACAGCTTGGCCTCCTCAGGCCAGCACCTGTTTGTGCGGTAGACCCCGGCTCCCAAAGGGAGGCAGCAGGGACCCTGGCCCAGCACCCAGACGGCCAGCGACAGCTCACAGTGAGAGGGGGTGGGCAGGAAGGTAAGCACAAGAGGGGCTCGGAGGAGGGCTGGGACGCTCGCCCATGCTCCTCTCTGTTCCCCTGGACGCGGCCACAGTCCCCGGCCTTCCTGGCGGTGCAGTGGCCCCTGGCGGTGCTGAACACAGGACAGAGTGGAGGCGAGCTCAGCCTCCCCAGGCCTCCTGCTGACACACCGGCCATGGGAGGGAGGAGACGGGTGAGTGGCTTTCTTAGGGGGACAGAGGAAGTGGAGAGACGCAAGGGCGCCACCTCTGCAGGACCTTCTGTCTTCTGGAGCTCCAGGCTGCACCTGTGACACTGGGGACAGGTGCGTCAGGCTGCCCCCATCCCCCAGAGGCTGGGGAAGAACAGCACTTTCACCACGGGGAGTGGGGGTGAGGGCTTGAAAACCGGGTAGGAGGCAGGGGATGTGAAAGGCTCAGAGGGAGGGGGTCCCTCTCCCTTGCATGGGGGCCCTCCCCCAGACTGGGCTCAGGGTCCTGGGGGGGCGCATGGGGAGTTCCCTCAGGGCAAGGCTGGAAAGGCCGGCCCCGCCATGCAGCTCCCCATGAGTGAGGGGCGAAGCCAGGGCCCCGTGAGGGGCAGGGGGCGGGGACCCTCTCACCGGAACTAACCCCCCTGCAGCCTGCAGCCCACGGTGCT
Organism: Suricata suricatta; assembly: GCF_006229205.1. Classification (NCBI taxonomy): domain Eukaryota; kingdom Metazoa; phylum Chordata; class Mammalia; order Carnivora; family Herpestidae; genus Suricata; species Suricata suricatta. Next base: position 76,902,961 of record NC_043714.1, read on the forward strand.
TTCTTCCGGGGTGCTCTGCAAACACGACACGTCATTCCTCTCGTAATGGGTGTCCGATCAGGAGCAGGCGGGTCCATCTTCCCTCCCCTGCCCTCCTTCTCCCTCCGGCCGAGCTGCCAGCCCTGTGCCCCTTCCCCGGGGTGTGGGCTTTGACCCCTGGTCCTACCACGTGCCTGCCAGGTGGTCCCGCACTCAGACGCCTGCCCTGAGGCTCAGCTTCCTGACGCGGCGGGCGGCACAGACCAGTGTTTCCAGCTCCGTGGAGCTCTTAGGGGTCCTCAGCCCGGGGCCTGGCCCACTGGCCTTTGGCACAAGGGAGTGCATGGGGTGTCTGCTTTGTCCCCGAGATCTGGGGTGGGTACCGAGCATGGGTGCGGGGAACCGTGCTGGGAACATGCGGATGGTGCCCTGGGAGCATCTCGGAGGAGCAGAGGGGACGGACAGGACCAGAGCCTCGCCTGCTGAGCCATCAGCTCATCGTTGCAAGGTTGTATGAGGAAACAGTACATTATTCCCAGGGTGCTGGAAAGGTTTCCTGGAGAAGGGACATTTGGGCTGGGTGCTGAAGGATGAGTAGGAGTTCGTCAGACACAGACAGCACGCATCTAACATGGATGCCGAAGACTGTTGCCATATCCACCTCCTGTATCAGTTTCTGCCCAAACTCCTGTTCCGAACATACCTCTTGGGGGTTTGCCCCAGCGCCCACCTCCCTTCCTGCTTCTGGCCACAGAGACGCAGGGTCCCACACACACTCACATCCTCACACAGAGTGAAGGACTGACTTCAGTATGCCCCCCACCCCGCCCCGGGAGCCCGAGCCCCCAGCCCCCACTGTTGCCGCAAGGAAACATGGTAATGAGATGCTAATGAGTGAAGGTAAAAATCACAGAGAACAGCATTTTGCAAAATCACAACACTTTGTACTTCCAGAGGCTGCCTCCCTACAAGCACGTCGCCGCGCCTCACGACGCGGTGTGGGGGCGGCAAGCACCGCACACCCCGCTTCCTGGGGCTGCTGACGGGGTCCGGGGAGGGGGGCACCGGCCCCAGGCGCTGCCCGGCTCTGCACCTGGTCTGATGCCGGGGTGGGGGGGGGGGAGCCCCCTGCCCACGGCCCCTCCTGGACCACCCGCCACACGCAGATCACATCCAAGCGCCCTGCCTGGCGTTCCAGGCCCTGCGGACGCAGCCCCAGGCCCACGACCACCAGCTCTGCGCGCGCACCCGCCCACCTCTGCTGCACCCCTGCTGTCCACCCCTCTCCCCCGCCCCTCTGCCTGGAAGGTGACCTCCTCCACCCTGAGAGGCTCCTCCCCACACACTGACTCTTTTCCCAGAAACCTTCCTACCCCTCAGCCTGGGTGTGGGGCCTCCTCTGAGCTTGCCTCCCCCACGCCCCTGTCCGCCCCTCCCACCCCCTCCTCGAGCTGTGGGCTACGTGTTGGCAACAACTGGCCCGTGGCCGCTTTCCGTGGTGTTTGTCGAATGAATGAGTGAGTGTGGGAATGAATGATGGACTCAGTGTGGCTGCGCTGAAGGAGCCGTGGAGTCGGTCTGGACTATTCCAGGGGAGGCTGAGGCCCAGAGGAAGGATGCAGCCCCCCAAGGCCTTGGCCCTGAGCTCCTAGTCCCCAGGCAATGCCCATCCCCCCTCGGCTGTGGTGGTGGAGCAGGTCCTCCGGGCTGGGGAGGTCTCTCCGCGACCCCCAGGTCCTCACTGCTCCCCACGCCCCATCAGCGCCCCCCCAGCCGGAGCCCCTAGCTGTCCCTCCTCTGTCTCAGACCCCTGCCCCCTGGCCGGGATGCGGGCTCTGACGAACAGGAGGTCGTGGGGACCTGAGGCACCGCCAGGGGCCGGCACTCCTTCACCTCCAAACCTCCTGGAGCCTGAGTGCTGGGAGGCGCCCGGCACCGGGATGGACGGCACCGCTGGCCCCCGGAGGCCATGGAGGCTGAGAGAAAGGCGGTCAGGGCTGGACCCAGGTGAGCCGCTCCCTCGGCCCCTCCACAGGGAAAGGGCTGGAGCTCGAGGGCCACAGACGGTTGCCCCCAGGAGTTCACCTGCAGTTGACCACGCGGCAGACCGACAGGGTCCCAGTTGGGTCCGTCCAAGAGCAGGGGGTCTCTGGGCCTTGCGCAGGCAGCGGTGAGGCCTCGGGAGGAAGGGAGCCTGCCACTGGAAGGTTCCAGTGTCCGTTGATTGGGTCCATCATGGCAGGGGAGGGGGCTGCAGGCAGGACTCCAGGCCCTGGGGCCAGCGGGCGGGGCTGGGAGGGACGCAGTGGCAGCCTCGCGATTACCACAGCCCAGGAATCCAAGCTCCTTTCGGCCACTGGGCACCACGCTGTCCCACCGCTCAGCCACGCCCCGTGAGATGTGGCTCCCGAGGTACCTAGGAGCTTTGTCCTGGTTCAGACCTGGCTTTTGCTCCTCCTTGCTCTGTGACTCTGAGCAAGTCCCTCTGCCTCTCTGAGCCTCAGTTCGTCCCGGGGAAATGGGCGCCTGAGACCGACACGCGGCTGTGACGTGCACAGAGCCCGGCACACAGCTCTTTGTACTTAGCGCGGTAACTGAGGAGGAAGGGGCGTGCAGGGCCGCCCAAGACGGGAGGGGAGACGGGGTCAGCCCTCAGGAGCCCCGTGCACCTGTCCTCTGCCCCCGTCCCCGGCCCGCGGGTGCACCGCCGCTGGCCTCCCCTGGGGACCGTGGGCCAGTGCTGGGGTGGGAGGTGTGTTTGGTGGTCACTGTTGTATTTATCGGCCGCGACGTGGATGAAAAGACAGGGAGCTCAGTCACCACAGAGCACCGCCCCGTGTGGGGGCGGGGCTCCTGCGGGGGGCGGGGCCTGGCGGCTCGTGAGCCCTTTGGTGGGTGTCAGGGGTTCACGTGAATTCACGTGAATGACCCGAAGCAGAGTTCTCCCCCTCCCCGCGCCGCCCCCCCCCCCTCCTGCCCTCCGCTCCTCCCACCCAGGCCTCCTCATGGCTGCACCCTGTGTCGCTGCATGTCTAGGGAGGTCAGGGCTCAGCCTGGCACCAGGGTCAGGGCCCAGAGTGGGACCAGGGTCAGAATACGCCGAGGGTCGGGTTTAGTCTGGTTCCTGATGTCCAGGCAGCACCAGTGCTCAGGTCCGGTCTGGGAGCCCGTGTGTGTGTGAGCGTGTCCCCCCTGTGGTCTGGCTCCCGGTGCATCACGGGCTGTCTGAGGACATGGAAGCCCGTGGCCCCTCCCTGACGAGGTCTCCCCACCCCCATCCTCCAAAGGGGCGGTTTCCTCCCCAGCCGCATCCCAACCCCCCACCGGAGCCTCCTTGCCCAGAAGACCCTTGCCACACGTGGGGAAGCCTCGGAAGCAGGTGCTTTGCCACCAAGCCTGTCCCCTTCCCTGGCCGTGCAGCCTGAGGGGCCCCATGGACGCCCGGATTCCCTTCAGGCCAAGGCAGCCGGCTCCCCGCCACTCAGGTGCGGCCTCCGTCTGCGGGGCAGCCCACACCTAGGACGGCCCATGCGCACTGCAGAGGCCCACACCCCTGGCCCTGCTTGGGACAGCTCTTCGGGCCGACCCCACTCCCGTGCAGCCAGATGAGGCCTTGGGGACCTGGCACCCGGCAGTTTCTCCCACCCTCCCCCCTGCTGGGAGGTGTTCCCAGCAGCTTTCCGCGGGAAATTCCCAGCAGGCAGCTCTTGGTCTCGGGGTCTGGGCCCGGCTGAATCCCTCTTTCCTGTGGCCCCCATCGGGGGTGCTCCCTCCCAGCCAGGCCCTTCCTGCCGGTGCGTCATCAGATGCCCGTAGCGAAGGCACCGGGTTCTGTGCCGCAGGAGCGCGTCTGAGAGCGGAGGGGCAGGACAGGGTGTGCAGAACCACCTGGGCTCCTGGATCCACCTAGGCCTGAGGCAGCTCCTCCCAGGGACTTACGGGAGTTCAGGGTTTTCTCTGCTCTGGCCTGGCTGTGGGGAGCCCGCGAGACTGAGGGGCCGCCAGGTGCACTGTGGGTACTGCACGTGGCGCGGGGCCGTGCGGGCCGCCAGGAGCTCAGGAAACTGGCTGCTGTGTGCTGGAAGGCCGTCTCCAGCCATCACAGCCCGCCACCGCTGGCTCCAGGGGGCAGTGCTGGGGTCTCTGTGCCCCGGGAGGGGGCAGGGGTGGCCCCTCGTCGGCTGATGGGCCCCACAAGGAGGCCCTGCACAGGGGTGAAGGCCACTGCAAGGCGGCTCCTCCTCCGCCCGAGTGGAGCAGGACTCCAGGGGAAGCCGGGTTGACTCACAGCAGAGGGCACAGGGCAGCGCCAGGCCCAGGGGCATCTGGGCAGTGCCCAGCCGACCAGCACTTCAGCTTGCCATGGAGGGGACTCCTGTCCACTTCGCCCCCGTGTGGCCCCCAGCACTACGCCTGCCATCTACCCCCCAAAGCCGCTGGCCGACATAGACATCCCTCTGTTGGCAGAAACCAGGGTGCCCAACAGCGGACCCTGAGATCTCCCTCCCTCAGCCCTGCGTGCCCCCTGCTCCCCTGTGGGCCAACTGCTCTCTCTGCCTTGGGTCCCATTGCCCAGCCACCCGGGCAGAGTCCCCTGGAACTTGCAGTGCATGAAACGGGTATTAGACACAGGGAGACTGAGGCTCTGAGAAGGGGAGTGGCTAACAGCCCTCTGATTCAGGGACAGGTCTGTCCGCTGCCCACTGCTGGGGACCTGCCAGGACTCAGGCACTGCAAGACCTTTGCAAGATGCCTGGGGCCAGGCCCCTGCCAGCCCTCGGGGTTCCGGCTGCAGGGTGGGGCAGGGGGCAGGTGGGAGGGCTGGTGAGGATGGCCCAGCCCGCCTCTGCTGTGCAGAGGTGTGCCCGCAGCTCCCAGTGGTGTGGCCACACACGGGGGTGAGAACAGGCCAGGAGGTGCTGAAGAGGCAGGCCGCCTTGAAATGGGGTCAAGGAGACGTGGGTGTTCGCGGGCCAGAGGGCAGCAAGGGCGCGGGCGAGGGTGCAGGGCCGAGGCTGGGAGGACTCCCGCGGGTGCCCAGGCCATGCCGTGCAGGGTTGCTGGGCTCTCCACCTCCAACCGCCCCAGGACACCCCTGTCATGGGCCCTCTGCCCTCCCGGCCCTGCCCCTGTCCAGGGGGTTCACTCACCCACTCTCCAGGAGCTCCGTGGGGCCTCTCTGCACCTCCGCTCTCAGCAGGCCCCCTGCCACCCTTCCCCCGGGCGCCCTGGGCCCCGCCGCACTGCCACACCAGGTCCGCAGAAGGGTCTCCTGGGCGCGGGCTGCCCAGGCTCTGCAGAGGGGTCCTCGGGGTCCTGGCCCCGGCCAGCCTCCCAGCCCCTCCCCGACAACCCCTCCCCAAAACTGGTGGAAAAGTCCGGGGCCCTGACTGGTGCTTTTGAGTCCCAAAAATGCCCCACTGAGAGCAGGACCCGCCTGAAACTGCCCCTTCCGCCCTGAAATGCAAAGTCCCCCGTCCCAGGGAAGCAAGGCGAAGGCTCCACGCACCCCTGCAGAAACACAGGTGCTCGCCCTGCCCCACCCCAGTCCTGACTTTGGCCGGCCCTTCCTCCACGCCTGCCCTCCCCACCCCCAACCCCCAAGGCCAGGCCCGTCCAGGTGCCCTTCCGTGACCCTGGATCTCCCCTCCCAACCCTCCCATGCCTTGCCCTCTCCACAGGCACCCGGGCTCACCTGCTGGGCTCCCTTTGAGGACCCAGGTCAGCCTGGCCTTTCAGGGGCCTGTCACACTTGTCCCTGCCCGCCCCCTGGACTGACCACAGGGTTCCAGCCCTGCTGCATGAGGTCCCGGGACCGGGCAGCCCGTGCCCACTCCCCACAGTGCGGCCCCCGCCCTGGCTCTGCAGACACCTTGGCTTCGCTGAGGCTGTGAAATATGTCTTCACGGGACATTTGAGGGGTGGAAGGAATCAGAGCATATGGCTCAAAGCAGGGTGGACCCGTGCGAGGACCCCATGCTGGGCTGTCACCTGCCTGCTGGCCTCTTCTGTCACCGCCACAGACAGCAGGGGTCTCACCAGTGCCTGCATCCCCAGCGGGTGGAGGGCTAGCCCGGTGCCCGGTGCCCGCACCCCCTGCAGGTGGAAGGCTAGCCCGGTGCCCGCGCCCCCTGTGAGTGGAGGGCTAGCACAGTGCCCGGTGCCTGTACCTCCTGCAGGTGGAGGGCTAGCAGAGTGCCCGGTGCCCGTGCCCCCTGCGCCTCCAGTGGGCTCTAGGCCGGTCTCCCATCCGGAAGGCAGGCACCAGATGGTGGGCGGCGACTGTGGGCATTCCCACCCGGCCGTCCACACAAACTTCGCGTCTCCACCCAGCTGCCGCCCCTGACCCCTGCTGTCACCGCGGGCTCACCGGCACCTCCATCGCCGCCGCCCTCGGTGCCGTGGGGACCCTTCTGCCGCACCGGGCAGCCCCCATCCCTCCCACACCCGCTGGGGGCCGGCCGCGCATCACCGGCGCCCTATCCCGCGGAGGCTGTGCTCCGTCTCACAGGTGCTTGGCTTCCCCGCCCGTCTGATGACAGAAAGGAAGAGAAACTTTGGAACAAACACCGAACGGACCACAGGCTGCATCCCGCGAGAAGATAAAGGTTTTGCTAAAGGGTCGGGGAGGGATGTTTAGTCTTAGCTGTGCAGGGAGAGAAAATGTCACTCTACCAGGGAGTCAAAGACTGTTCAGAAGGCTCGACAAGGACCCATCTGAACTCAGGAATGACCGGGGAGCCGGAGAGCTGTGCTCAGGCCCCACAGTCAGTGATGGCTTCGGGGCACGTGCCCCCCACCCCACCCCCTCCATCGGCCTATCGTTGGGCCCGGTTCACTCCGCCCCGACCTTCGACCTCCTGCACACAGATGACTGGACAAGCTCAGCCCCTCCAGAGTGTCCCCGAGGAGAGACAGACAGTGACTCTGGGGACTCCCACTGCCTTGTGCCTTCTCCTCCATTTGGGGACAGGTCTGCACCCCAGGGGTTGAGACCGTGGGGCGGAGGGGTCTGTGTCGGAAGCACCTGGGGTCCCGGCTCTGGGGAAGACGGGCTGCCCGCCCCTGCCCCTCCCACTGAGCCGGGACAGAGCGCAGGAACGGCAGTTCGCACTCTGCAAAGTCAGTGTCCGCAGGTGACCGGGAAGACGCCAGCGATTCAAGCCCCCTCGGGGCCCTGGTGTTTCCCCCGGTCCCTCCGGTGTCCTGAGTCCGGGAGGTGTTGGTGCCCACACGGAGCTCAGAGAAACCCGTCTAGTCCTGGCTCCCAGGACAGCAATGAGGACCCCTGTCACGGAGAGTGGGAGACCTTCCCTCCTCTGCTGTCCCCACAGCCGGCGCCAGGAGCCCCTGCGGCGGCGGCGAGAACCCAAGAGGAGGAAGGTCCCTCTCGGGTCAAGCCGAGCCCTCAAGAAGGTGAACGGCAGACCCGCACTTTTCCAATCCGTCCTTATCCAAAGTGGCCCGGATGTAGGCGCAGCGGCAGGAGGTGCACACCAAGCGTCCTAATGAGAAGCCCCACCTTCCGGCCAGACGCCCGGAGGGAGGGGCCTGGGAAACAGAAGGTGTCGGAGAACATGGAGAAGGGGCTGGGGCCAGAGACCCCGTAGGGTCGTGTCTGATCAGCGAGGACAAACCCAAGCTGAGCCGTGGACCTGAGCTGCATGGACCCTGAGCTGCAGGGACCTGAGCACGTGGACCTGAGCTGCATGGACCCCGAGCGCGAGGACCCTGAACGGCGCGCCAACTGCTGAGAGAGAGCAGCCACGGGGTGGGCTTGGCCAGTCCCACGGCGGCCGTAGAGGCCCGCACGGGGCAGATGGGGTGCCACCGACAGCCCGTCCGCGCTGCCTCGCAGCCCGCCCCACGGCCCCTGAAGAGCGGGTAGAACTTGCAGCCTGGACTCAGTGGGCCTGTCGCCTCCCCAAGTGACAGGGTCCCCACCTTCACAGGACTTAGCCCAGAGCCGGGGCCTTCTGAAATCAACTTCAGACTTTGCAGGACGCAGCCCAAACGACCTGGCAAGAGTAGAAACAGCAGAATCACAGTCTGAGCTTTGTAAGTCACGAAATAACAAACAGGAGCGAACTCCAGGGAACACGGAGGTGAAGGTGAGCAGAGGCTGAGGAGCAGCTATTGTAAAAGGGGTTTCAACAGGTAAGAGCAAACCGTCTGGAAACAAACGGAAATACAGGAGGCTCCGCAAGGAGAGAGAGTGGACGGAAGGAGGGACCAGAAGGAAACACAAGAACTGAAAGACACAAACCAAAACACAGGCACTCGTGGTATGAGTTCAAGAGCTGCAGAGAGTGCACCATGACCGGGGGCGTGAACGCGGATGGGGGGAGGGGTCCGAGGCCCCCGGGGCAGCCGGCCCCAGCCCAGGGGCAGAAGCGGAGCCTCTGGGACCTGGGAGACAATACCAGAAGGTCTAACGTTCCCAAACGCGGGGTCTCGGAGGGAGACAGGCAGGAGTGTGGTGCAGAACAAAAAATGTGAAGAAAGAATGACTGAAAACTTCCCACATTTAGTAAAATGCCTAAACCTATAGATTCAAGATCAAGAAACCAAAGCATTCATCCTTGGGCGCCTCTGATTCAAGCCGTCTAGAAGGAGAAAAGTCATCCGCAGGCCTGGGAGGCCTCGCTGGAAACCGCGGAGGCCCGAGGTGAGTGGGGCCATGTGGGGAGAGCGGGAGTCCAGAACCCTGGGCCCGGCAGAGTCCCCTTGGGGACTGGAGGAGAAAAAGAGATGCTCCCAGAGGAAGGGAACCCCGGGGACCTGCCGCGGCCCCACAACGTCCCACGAGCCTGTCATCCTCCTATAAAACGTTAAGGAAAAGGGTGCAAGCAGAGGTGCCCGCGGAGGGTGTTGGACAGAAGGAACCAGGCACTGCTGCCAGGGAAAGGCAGACCCAGACCGCAGGGGGGTCCGCCTCACCCCCGTTCCAGCGGCTGGACTGAGAGTGCATTCTCGCTGCGGCCGAGCGCACGCGGACCCCCACTCTGCGAACCAGCTTGGCGGCCGCGGGCCTGGCGCAGGCCCCTGGGTCACACCTGCGCCGCACCTGGCCCCACCGGCCTGCTGGCAAGCGATGTCGGCCCCAGGCGTCTCCCCAGCGCCGCAGAACCTTGCACAAGCACGGCGTCTTTGTCCGTGCCAGCCCCGGATCGAACACCGACCCCCCCCCCCCCGGGGCTTCCCTTGGGGATGGCGAGGCCACCCGGGAGCGAGGAACATGCGTTTCAGGTCCGGAAGCCAGCCTCGGGGGGGAGGCCGCGGGCATTGAGTCCCACCCACCCACGGGATGACGTGACAGAGGTGACCCGAGTGGTGGCCAGGGGCTGGGCGGGGGCAGGTGTGACTGCAGCCCGCCCGCTTCTCTTCTCCTCCCGCCTCCTGAGCAGGTCTGAACCCGAAGGCAACCGTCTGAAGGGCTTGACGTGGGGGTGAACCGGCTCACACCTGGGCGGGGGCTCCCTCCCTGGCGCGCTGGCTCCCTCCCCTGCCCGGGCGCTCCCCTCCGGCTTGGCTCCCGGCACTGCGGCCCCTGCGTGCCCAGCGTGGGTGACTCTTGGCCCCGCAGGGTGTGTGCGGTGCGGGCGCTGCTCTGCACACTGACTGTAGATTCACAAACACAAAACTATGACAAAACTGATTGGCTCCCACATGCTCATTCATTCATCACAATCGTCAGGGACAAAGCCTTAACCCCAGCGACACGAGGCTTCGGGGCCATTCCTGGTGGGAGCTCGTGGGGTGCAGGCGGCCATGACCTGGCTGGGGCCCCCGCGTCCTCCTGGTGACATCATGGCCAGCGACGCTTGACCCCCAGCGGCCCCCTCCCCTCCTCTGTCGCACCTGTGACCTCCTGGCCTCCACCTCCCGCCTCCTCTTTCTGGGTGTTCTGCCTCCCCCGTGGGCTCCTCAAGGGCAGGGGACCCCCTCCTCGTGGGACTGGCTGCTCTCCGAGCAGACTGGGGTTCCCTGGGCATCTCGAGTGTGCCGGCCTCTGCCGGTGGAGACGCTGGCTCCACACAACAGGCGGCAGGCACCAGAGGCCCAGGGCAGCCCAGGTGCAGGAAGGACCGGGATTTCAAACTGGGGCGGGCTGGAGCCGGCAGCCTCCCCCTGCACGGCCGACCTCCACTGCTGCTGCCTGCTGCCTCGTCCTCCGGTGGGTCCGCACCACCTCTGCCCACCGTCACAGGGCGCCGCGGAGCCTGGGCAGCGGCTGTGCCCGATGGGGGCGGGACACCCGAGCAGAAATCCCGTGAGGCCTCCGCGTGGTTCCCAGCTGGGGGAGGCCGGGACTCAGGCGCCCCTCTGCCAACCGCCCCCCATGTAGCCGTCAGAGCGGGCTGTGCCGAGACCCCCCTGCTGTCGGGGGGGCTGGTCAGCTGAGCGTGTGGTGCGTGGACGCCCTGCCCAGCCCGACTCAGGCACAGCCCCACGGCTCTGAGGACGGGGGCAGCAGGGCAGGCGCGGGCGGGGAGGCCGGGGCCCGGGCCCTCTCTGTCGCTGTCGATGCCAGGTGGGCACAGGCACTTGCTCCTCCGCTCTCGGGGCGGCAGGCCAGCCCGTTTCCTCGGCTGGACCGTCCACCTCTGCTTGGCCCCTGCAGGGCATCCACTGGGTGGTGTCCCCATGCCACGCTGGGGTCCTTTCTGCCTGGCCCCCCTGCCTTCTCCCTGCCCAAGGGGAGCACAGGGCCGGTCATCCCGGCCCCCCCATCTGCTGCTCTTGGAGCAAGGCGCCCCTCTACTTGCCCATGGGCCCTGAGTCCTGGCCAGTGGCTGAGCCTGGACTGCCAGGGCCTGGGCTAGGATGTCCCGGGAGGGGGCTCCTGGGAGGCGGTGTTGGTAGCCCTTTGGCCCAGTCTCTGTTACCTAGTGCCCGCTCTTCCTCGGGAATGGAAGCCTGGATGTCTTGCTGGGGGAGAATCTGCCCAGATAAACGCCTCCCTTCCCAGTCTGCCTTGCAGCTTGGTCTAAGTTCTGGCCAACAGAATATGTGGGAAGCTGGAGCCCGGATCACACTTGACCTGAAATCCACAAAGTTCAGACTTCTTGTTTACATGAGCCAATTCATCTCTTTATGGCTTAAGCCAGCCTGGGTGGCATTTTCTGTCACAGGCCAGTGACGCTTCCCAACAGGTACTGTGGGGGACATGTGTGCTGTGCGAGACATGTGGCCCCGCCCTCCTGTGCGCACAGTCCTGAGCAGGGAGGAGCCTGGGGACACACGGAAGGCTTCCTGGAGGAGGAGGAGTGCTGGAGGGCAGGGGTAAGAACATTCCATGCAGTGGGGCTAGGGTCAGGGCACAGGGACCGGCCCCCCACCCCCCGCTGCCAGCCCCACAGACAGGGCGGAGCCATGGCCCCCAGACGCAGCCATTCTGGGACCAAGAGCCTGGCCACCGTGGCCGCCAACCCCGGACACTCTGCCAGGCTCCACGTGGCCCAATTTAAAATTCACAGGTAGCGCCTCACACCTTGCTCGGAGCTGTGAAAAGCACAGCATGACCTTTACAGAATCTGGGAGGTTGATTTCACACACCAGCCGGATTTTTCGAGGCCACAGAGATTTGCCACTCCTCCTCCGGCCACGCGCACGAATCAGGCACATGTGTGTGCACACATGTGTGACCCACACATACCTGTGAACTCATAGTGTGGGGCCTGCACGTCCCTCGTGTGTTTACACGTGTCCCTGTGTGTGAGCTAGCCACATGTGTGCTCAGCGCTCACACATACATCTGCGGCAAAGCGTGAGTGTGGGGTGCATATGTGTGCACATGCACGTGTGTGAGCACTCCGGTGTGTAGGTGACCGCGTTGCACACGGAGGTGCCTGCTAACACACATCCTCTCCCTCCGGATTCAGCAGTGACCGAGGCCCTGGGGTGGCTAGAGCCAGGTGGGCCCGTCACACGCGAGGGGCGCCCACCGCTGACTCCCCGGCCGCGCTGTGGCAGGGCTGGGGGTCTCTGATCAGACGGGAACACGCTGCGACAGAGGGCGGAGGCCTGGGAACCCAGCTCTGCGTCGGCCACCCCGTGCGATGTCAGGGCTCGGGCCAGAGCCCCGTTTACAGGGAACTCATCTGTAAAATGGGCCTCTGCTTCCGTCCCGGGGCTCCGAGGAAGGCAGGAGGGACAGGGCTGGTGGTATGCCAGAGAGCCGTCGGTCAGGAGGCCAAGGAACTGCCTGCCCCCCAGGTTTCTAAATCGAGGCTCCGGGGTGCAGAGGTCGGCATGTCAGAGCCCCGGAATCACCCCGATGTGGCCACCCGTCCCCATCCTGACTCTGGCAGGTAACGGGCGGCAGCTCCAGGTCCCGGGGACCTCGGGCACAAGCAGGGGCGGGGGTGGCTGAGAGCAGGGAACCCAGTCTGTTCCTGGCTGGGAGGGGTCCAGACCCTGGGGCGCTGCACGGTGTTGGGGGGGTTGCGGCTAAGGACCAGGGCAGGTCTCCAGCTCCTTCTGTTAAGCACCTTCCGATCTGTCCCACTCCTGTTCCCACCCGGGGGGGGAAGTCGTTGTGTCTTTGCTCCCTTTACATGTCGGGAAACAGCCCCCTCCTTCTCGGGGTTTGGGGAACAGCTGTTCTTCACGCCCTCTAAATATGGGGCCAGCAGGGCGCTGGCAGCCGTGGGCACTAAGGAGGTCAGCCCAGGAGGGACAAGCCCCACAGCCATGGCCCCATTTGTGACCCACATCGCCTGCCTGTCCCACCTGGGACTGTGGAATGCAAGCTGGCGTGTGATTCTGGGGGTGCGGGTGGGCTTGGATGTGCACCAAGGCCATCACCTCCTTACACACACACACACACACACACACACACACTAGGCCCCCTCCCCGCCTGCTCCCCGTCCTGGAAGAGGGACTCTGGCCCGCCGGGGTGGGAGCTGGACAGGCGGGCCCCTCACGTGGGGACCCGGCCAGCACGAGGCCTCCCCCGCTGCCGCCTTACCTCGACCCCGCCAGGGACACTGCCCCTGCCACGCTCCTGCCCACCTCAGCCCGAGGACTGTTCTGTCGGCAGGATGTGACCTCACAGAACACAGACAGCAGAGCAGGAGGGTGATGACCCTTGGGCACCGGGCCCGGCTCTGAGCTCGCCCCACCTGGCGGAAGGTACTGGGCTCCCAGTCGCGCCAGCCCCGTCCCCGGGAATCCCTGAGACCAGCAGCACTGCACCCCGCCAGCCGGATGCCTCCTCAAGTCCTCAGTGCTGCGGCATCACACACCATGGCGGCAGGGACACGGGGCCCAGGGGGCAGGTCTCTGGCCAGCCCTGCCTTCTCCGGGACGCCCCCACCCCCGACACCACTGCGGCCTGGCTGCCCCCCACCTCGCCTCTCGCCCTCCCGGCACCAGCCTGGGCTCCCCCCGGGCCAGCCGCCAGGTGCCCCCCCACCACGGTGCCCCCAGGCCTGCGCGCCCCCGGCCCCGGGCCCCCTTGCTGGCCACCGCCCCCCTGCGCTATCTCCCTGAACCAGCCCTGACGGAGCCCCTCATCTGGCTGCGTCTGGGTTTTGTTGCCTGTTTATTTTTTTCCTGCGCCTCATTCTTTTTTCTCCCCTAAATTGGCGCGGCACGGGGAATCCGCGATCCACCCTCCTGGCCCCCATCCGGCGCGCTCTCCTCGCCGCTGCCTCAATTATCTAATTTGTAATATTTCATCTCCCTCCCTTTCATCTCTCTCTGAACACCCCAACCGGTTAAAATAAATATGTATTTTTAATTTGGAGGCGCCTAATTTAATCTGGCGGGCGAAGTTCTGCCACTCGCTGCACGCAGCTCCGGCTGAGTCACACTCCAGGCCACCGGCGCCCCAGCCGCCCGCCACCCCGCCGGCGCAGTGCGGGGAGAGCCCGGGCGGGTCAGGTGCTTGGGAGGGCTGCCCACGGGTAAGGGGTGGAGGCCCCCAGCCAGGTGACTGCTGCCCCTTCCCGGTCCGCGTGGTACCGACCCCCCCCACATCCCTTTGCTGGGCTCCTGTCAGACCGCCCGCAGGCCGCCGTCACCTCCCTGGAGAACACCGACCACCCCCCACACCCCTGTCCTGGCGGCTGAGCTGGGGTCTGCTGTTTGGCTTTCTCCCCTGCACGGTGCGCTCCAGGCCGGGCCAGGCTCGGGGAGGGGGGCGCTGCACCTGCCCGTCACAGCGTCTCCTTGGGGCAGGGGTGCTGGAGCACAGGAGACAAGAGCCCCGCCTGTGTCCCCTGGCCACACCTGGGAGAGCCCCCTCACTCAGAGACCTCCAGTAGCCTGTTCCCGGAAGCGACCGTCACGTGCCTACATTACTGTGCGTCTTGTCCCACGCAGAGTCCAGCGGGTCTGCGCATCCATCTGTCCACTCGGCCACTTGCTCGCTCATGTCCCCGAGCGTATGTCTGGTCGGGAGGACATTCTGAGTCCAGGGATTCAGAAAGGAAGTATTGGGGGATGGGCCTCTGGCATCCAGAAAGCTCCGAGTGCTTGGGGCTGGAAACGGGGGGCCACACGGTCCCTGGCCTCAGGGTCTCCCGTCCAGGCTTGGCTGCCGCTCCCGCCGGTGCTCACGGCGGATACCTGCACACGGCCCTCCTGCCATGCCGGGCCTCTGGGCGCCGCGTCCGCCGGCCTCCAGGGTTTCTCTGCTGCCCCGTCCCAGCCCACCCGCCCCAAGTCCCTCGCTCCGTCCATCTCCAAGGCCAGTGGGGGTACAGGAGGGATGGGACAGACCCCAGGAGGCCACACGACACTCATCCTCGCCCCCCAGGCAGGACCAGCCCTCCCGCCGAGCACCCACGAGGGACAGCGAGCTCCACCCGCCCGTCGACCGGTGACCATCCGTTTCCAGGCCCCGGCTCACACGTGGACATGACACCCAGAGCTCTGCAAGTAGCGTCGGGACAGAAGAGCGATGGCGGCACGGTGGCCCGTCCCTGCCAGGGGGTCGCTCAGAGTGGGGACGAAGACGCACAGGGCGCACCGTCGGCGTAGCTCTGCGTCACAAAGAAGGGCGCGGGCTCCTGGGGGCGGGGGTCCAAGTGGCCTCCACTCAGGGCCCCTGCAGAGGCTCAGGTGGTATTGAGGCCACGTGGGGAGGGGTGGGTGAGCAGGACTCGGGGTCCCGGGGAACAGGTGCTCCGGCAGGCTGGGTGAGCTGGGTCCTGCGTGCCGCTGGTGTGCACATGGGACTGTGTTTGGTTACCTGGGTGTCGGAGGCCTTGGTGTCCACAGGTTGTGTGTGTGTGTATGTGTGCACGTCCCGGACTGAGACCATGTGGGATCCACAGCCCAGCAGGGAACACAGGGCAGACGGAGGGCCAGGGGCCCTGTGGAGCCAGGCTCTAGCGCCAGGGCACTGAGGGGCAGTAGCACACGTGACCCCAGGACGAGGTGGGGGGCAGGACGGGGCAGAGGCCTCAGAGAGACGGGTGGGGGGCTCTTCGGAGGCCAGAGAACTCCTCCCCTTGCCCTCCTGTATCTTCACATCAGGACCCATGAAGGCCTCCATTCGTCAGACAGTCAGGTGAGGAGGTCCGGCAGCCCGCCCTCTGCTAGGTGTGGGCGGAGGGCAGAAACAGGGACACCGGGCACACAACCTGAGCACCGGGGGGCAGACGGCACAGCCCAGAAGGGGCTGTCCGGGAGAACAGGGTGTAGGGAGAGCACTGAGAGGGAGCCCACAGGGAGTGCGCACCCTGGAGAAGGGGACCGTAGACTGGCAGAGACAGAAGACATAGGCATTAAATAAGCCAGCGCTGGCTCTGGAGGCATTGAGGAGAGGGCCACGCAGACTCCTGTTCTCGGCTCCCCGAGTCTCCAAACAGGCAGACCCCTGCCCTTCCAACCCCTCCACCACCACCACCACCACCATCCCCTCCACCATCACCACAACATCACCATCACCATCACCACCATCACCACCATCACCACCATCACCACCATCACACCATCACCATCACCTCCACCATCAACACAACACCACCATCACCACCATCACCATCACCACCATCATCACCATCACCATCACCACCATCACCACAACATCACCATCACCATCACCACCATCACCATCCCCTCCACCACCATCACCTCCACCATCAACACAACATCACCATCACCACCATCACCACCTCCACCATCACCACCACCATCACCACCACCATCAACACAACATCACCATCACCACCATCACCATCACCACCATCACCACCATCACCACCACCTCCACCATCACCATCACCTCCACCACCACCACCACCACCATCACCACCACTATCTTCCCCCATTAGGTTCTTGGCAGAGGACAAAGTCAAAGGGGGGCGGGCAAAGGGTAGAGAGGAGCAGAGAGGATTGGCCGTCTCCGACCCTTGCCATGGTACTTGCTTGTCATGTGACCTTGCACACCTGACCTGCTATCTCTGAGCCTCCATTTCCCTTAAAGAAGGAAATTATGCTCTCTGCCCTCTCTACTTTGCAATGTTGTTTTGACAGTGAAATAATTGGAAATGGTCAAAGCTGCCATGTAAATCGTCAAGTGTCACCAGGTGAAGCTGAGTCCCCGCCTGGTGCGCGTGCCCCGGCCTCCCCCTGCTCTCGGGGCTGCCGCACCCCCTGGGGGCCCAGGCTGCTGTGAGAACTGGCCCCCCGGGCTGGTGGCCGAGAGTCCTCCTCACACGGTGGCCTGGGAGCCAGGCCCTTCCGTCCGTGGCCTGCCAGCCCCAGATCTCGCCCGACGTCATCTTTATCAGCAAGGGGAAGTTGGGGGGTCTCGGGGGCCCGACCTGTGAGCTGGCGCTCCATAGGCTAGAACGAGTCACAGGTCACAGCTCAGGGAGGGTCGCTGGGAAGGAGGCGCCTTACAGGGGTGTTGCCTGCACACAGTGGGCACATCAGTGTCACATTGAGTGTGCACTGGGTGGACCCGCCCAGCACCCTGGACCACCTCAGTGGAGGCCCTGCTGGGACCGGGCAGACAGGGAGAGATGACCTCCAGGCCAGGGCGGGGTGGGTGCTGGGAGGCTCGGGGCCCAGAACAGGGAGCGGGCTTCTGATTCTGACCTAGGCCCAGCCTCTCTTCTCCCTCAGGTGGATCCCAGACTTCTGGGCTCTGAGGAGCCATGGGCCCCAGGGTGTCTGCCCCATGGCCCCCCAAGTATCCAAGACCACCTTCTGAGAAACCTTGGTGTGGAGTTCTGTGTCTACTGCCCTCTGTGCTCAGAGTCAGGGCCAGGCTCTCTCCGCAGCCAGGAATCAGGACCAGTATGCTGGGCTCAGTCCACAGCCAGGAACCAGGACCAGTATGCTGGGCTTAGTCTGCAACCAGGAATTAGGATCAGTACATCTGTCCACACTCCTCCCAGACTGAGCTGTGTCCCAGGGTGCCCAGGCCAGACCCCCCCCCGCCCAGGGCAGCTGGAGATGGTGAGGCCTCCCAGTGAAGCCAGGGGTCTGGGACATGGGGGCCTGGGGTACGGGGTGCGGGGAGGCCCACGTGCTGAGGGTGTGATTACGTGGGAGCCCACGGTCTCAGTGGGGGCCGGGCAGGCACCGGGTGGGTGAGGAGACCTCAGCCGCCCCAGGAGGAGCTGGGGGCCCGGCTGCAGTCCGAGCCGCCGGGAGCCCGCCGTGTGCTGCGTGCGGCTAACACCGCGCAGAAGCAGCAAGGCCACCTCCCGTCTGCTCCCGGCAGCTCCCTGACCCTCTGGCTGCCCCTCTGACTGTCCCTGCCCGTTTCGTTATGTGCTCGCTCTCTGCATCCCCTGGGGCTCACGAGGCCCAGAGAGACGGCCTGGAGCGGAAGCTGTGTGCTCAGGCCCTGAAGCGTACCCAGCCTCTGCTTTGGGAACCTGGGCCCTGGGGGGCTGGGGGGCTGGTGCGGGAAGGGCACCCGGCCCACAACGGAGGCCTGGTGAGAATGGGGCGAGGACTGCAGGCTATGCTGGTCCCCAGGATGTGAGCAGGGTATTGGAGGATCAGGACTCAGTCTGTCATTATGGATCAGTGATCAGTGCATGCTGGGGATCCAGGCTCAATCAGTGACCAGAGATCAGGATGCACCTCTACCGAGTCAGGGCTCGGTCTGTATCAGGGATCTGGGCCCGGACCAGGGCTAGTCAGACTGCTGTGAGGACTGGAAACACTGCTTGGGGAGTGTCCAGAGTCGTTCCGGCCCCGGGGCCATTCCCCCTCCCTCCCTTCCTACCTGTCAATCTTAAAGACCCCCTTTGAAGAGCAAGTCCTTTCCTCTGGGCCCCACCCTGTCAGAGTGAAAGTTGCAGGGTCAGTCCTTGTCCCTGGCTGTGTGACCTTGGGCAACTCCCGTCACCTCTCGGAGCTGCCATTTTTCTGGATTTGGAACGGCACCCTGAGGGCACGA
>NC_043714.1:76921415-76926343 GCF_006229205.1 Suricata suricatta
GGATGGATGGGTGGATGGATAGATGGGTGGATGGATGGATGTGCGGATGGATGGATGGGTGGGTGGATGGACAGAGGACACATAAGTGGAGGGAAGTTATAGGGGCTTGTACATAGAAAATATAGGCGCATGGAAGGATGGATGAGCTAAGTGGGTGTAGAGGACGGAGGTGTAGGGGAGGATGGATAGATCTGAAACCTGGAGAGGCGCGTAGGATGGGCAGGGCTGGAGAGATGGGTCACCTGTGGGGGGTGGGGGGCAGGATGCATGGAGAGGTGGATGGGGGTGGATGCGGGTGGGGTGGATGGAGGGATGAGTCATGGGGCAGAAGGTGCGGTCAGAAGCACAGATTCCGGGCCCCGTCCAAGAGGGTCAGAGTGGGGGAGGGCTGACTTGTGCTGTGCAGGTTGGGTTCGTCCAGCCTTTTCTCAGGGACTCCTAAGAATCGCGGAGGGAGGGGCCTTGGAGAAGAGCCAGAGGAGATGGGTTTGAAAGCAGAGGTGCAGCCTGCCCTTCAGCCGGCGTGGCTGTGCTCACTCCCCCCTCTCCATTCCCACCCCCCACCCAGCCTCCTTTGACTTGGTGACAGTGGGGACATCCTGGTTCCATGTTTGGATTTTGTTTTCCGTAAACTGATGGAGGTGCTTTATCTCCCATCTTAAAGTGTCTGTAATCCCTCTTCTCTTGAGACCTTTAGCCAGCTGCCCACAGGGGGCCTCTCTAGAATGAAGTCCGGAGTCCTGGAGGAATGACCTCAGGGAAATTCCTTCCAGGTTTTTCCCTACTGGGATGCTACTGCCTCCCAGCCCCTTGCTCTTTTTTTTTGCACAACTTGTGGTCCACTCTGAATGCAAGATCCTCTTAGGCTCTGCTTGAATATTCAATACTTTACATACTTACCCTCTTAGCAGGCCACTTGGGCTTCTGCTGTCCAAGCCCAACATCTGGTGCAACGGTCTGCTTTTCTCAGCCGCCCCAGCAGGACACTGAATCAGGGTGTTGTCACTGTCACTATCAAACAATAACTCACAACTCTCACCGTTCTCAGCCTGTAGGTTGGCATCCAGTGCTGAGCTGTTCTGCCCGTGATCATCACCACGACCCCCTCCCAGGGCCACTCTGGCACCGCCACAGCCAGCGCCATCTCTGGTCACCATCGGCAACCCCATCACGGGCACCAGCTGTTGGTGGGGTTGGTGGGGGGAGGGGAAGGCCACTCAGTTGGCTTGGGCACCCAGGCAGCCTGCTCATCTCCTCAGACGGAGCTCTGTCCAAACCAGTCCCTCCTGCCAGGCCAGCCTGGGGCCTGGACCTCTAGGGGCGTCCTGAGGGGCTGGTGGGGAGGGGCTGCCAAGACAAAGACCCAGAGGCAGGGGAGGGCCCTTCCCAGGACAACCTCCAAGCAGTCTGACTCTTGCCTCCCCTACAGAGGGAAAGAACCTTCCTCCCCAAGCCTTTGAACTGGGGGACGAGATGGAGGCGACGTGGGGTGGGGGCAGCCTCGGAGGCCCCTCTATAGCACCTGCCCAGCCTTCCATGGCTGGGTCTCCCCTGCAGAGGCCTGGCCTTGGCGTCTTCACGCACTAGCAGCGCACGGCCACCAGGGGGCCTCTGATATTAGGCCACGAGGCAGCGCCAAGGGTGCTGGCGGCTCTGAGTCAGGATTTCATCTCTGTTGTACCACCAGCCCTTCTCCCTGCTGATGGGGGAGGGGCAGCATCCCCACTCCTCTGCTCTGGGACCTGGCTTGGGGCTCCCAGGGCAAGGCGGGGTCCCCTTAGATTGAGGCTCCTCAGCAGGGCCATGCCTCCCCCTTCCGCACACGGGGACTCCTTGCTTCCTCCCCTGACGGGCCCCATGTAGAAAATTGACCCCGTGTTCCAGTTTCTGATCCCGGATCTGGAGAGTTCACCCAGTTGGAGGCAGAGAGGACCCGTATGCCCTCATGGCTTCCCGGAGGAGGAAGTGAGCCTGGAGCCTGAAGCTCAGATGCAGGTAATTCTGCCCATTGCCTGCAGCGCGCCTCCCTCCCCCTCCCCCCCGCTCTCAGGTCAATGACCTGAAATAGAGGGTCTCACATTCAACCCACGGCGGCCTCAGTTTCCCTGTTGAAACTGCCTCAACCGAATGACTTTGAAGGTTTCTCCAGTCCAGACACTCCCAGATTCTAGACCGCTGAGCGGACGGCCACGTGGCCAGACATTTGCTGCCAGTGTACGTGCAGCAGCCCTCTTCCTTGACCTTTAACCCTCACCGCTTTCACCTAGAAGTGGGGCCCGGTCCCAGCTTGAAGAAGCCCAGGGTGGACGCCGCAAACAGGCTGAAACATGGTCCTCCGCAGGAATCACCTGCCCCGGCGGGAAGCCAGGCTCTGGAGCGTCCGCACGCGGCACCGTCAGGCCCTGTGCATGGTCCTGGACCAATTCCTGACGACAGCCTTTGGCACAGCCGAGACTCCTGATCGGCCCTGAACACTGACCCTGGTCACACTCTGACCCCTGACCCTGGTCACACTCTGGGCCCTGACCGTGGCCACACTCTGGCCCTGATCCTGGTCACACTCTGGTCCTGACCCTGGTCACACTCTGAACCCTGACCCTGGTCACACTTGGCCATGACCCTGGTCACACAGAGACCCTGACCCTGGTCACACTCTGGGCCCCTTTCCTTGCCAGATCTCTGAGTCCAGCCCCTCCGCTGTCATGCTGAGTGCAGACCCCAAGGCGTCCCTGAGGGAGGGGCCACGGGAAAGCTGGCGGTGGGCAGAGCTGGGCTGAAGCTGAAACACAGCTTCGGGGCCTGAGTTTCCAGCCAAATTCACAAGGGCCATCCCAGTGTTAGAGGGAGAAGGGCTCAGGAAGGGGGGTTATTTGAGGTCCTGCTGGGTGGGGGGGGGGGTGTCTAGACCCGAGCTCACTGGCTGCGGTCCATGGTCTCCCCACCCTGCCTGCAGGGACAGCGGTGGAGTGCGGCCACTTAGCGTCAGGGGGCTACCGAGGCCACCGGGTCCTGGGGGGGGAGGGGACAGACAGCACAGGGCTTCCCTCCTAGGGTGTCCACGTCCCTCTCCAACCCCTCAGTGAACTTTGCGAGCCTGAGGCAGAAGGGCCAGGGGTGGGGGCTGAACATGGTGAGTAATTAGCTGATTCACATGCGCGATAATTAATTGTGGCTGCAACAAGCCACAATTAGCCTCCCAGTCAGGACAGACCCAGCCTGTGGGGCTGCTCAGCAGAAACTAGGCCCCGCCCTGTGCCCTCGGGCACTCCCCCTTCCCACCCCCAGCTCGGTCCCCAGTCCTTCCAGGGTGCCAAATTGGGAGGTGCGGGCCACGCAGAGGAGAGCCTGGGAGAGAGGTGGAGAGGGAGGCGGTTGTCACCTCCCTGGGAAGGCCCAGGTTCTTGAGAGTGAGGCTCGGGGGGCGCCCAGTGGTTCAGTCAGTTGAATGTCAGACTTGGGCTCAGGTCCTGGTCTCACAGTTTGTGAGTTTGAGCCCTGCATCCGGCTGTCACGCAGCCCGCTTTGTATCCTGTGTACCCCTTTCTCCCTGCCCCTCCAGCCCTCTCTCTCTCTCAAAAATATATAAACATTTAAAAAAATGAGTGAGGCTCGGAAGGCCCCTGCTCCGGGGAGCCTCCCTGTGTTCCAGGCACATCACAGATAGGCCCTGAGACCCTCGCTGCCCCACCCCTTGCCCGGGCGAGGAGGACAGTGACTGGACCCTCCGAGTGGGTCCGTGGGTCCCAGCTTCTGTTCTGGGAAGTTCCACAGCGCTCTGAGGACCAGCCCCTGCACCGGCCGGTGCGGCCTGGACCCCAGCGGGACCCTGGAGCCGCTCGTCCCCCGGGTAGTGGGGGGTGAGGCAGTCACTGTCGCCGGACTGCCGGGTTGGGTCCCAACCGCTCCATCTCCTAGCTGTGACCTCAGGCCAGCCACTTACCCCCTGTGCCTGCCGGCCTGCGAGCTGGGGACGAGAATGGCACCATCTGGGCGTCTTTGTCAGGACTAAGTGAGTAAATTGCCTAATGAGGCCTGGCACAGACAGGAGTACCAGTGAAGGTCCGAGCCCTGTCCCGTCAGCTCTTTGGTGCCAGACTTCCCAGCCAGGGCCCGCCTCTGGCCCCGCTCCTGCCTCCCCTGCACTGACTCAGTCTAGTGCATGGGACAGGACCCCCTTCTTCTAGCCCCTCTGGGTCAGCGGGGGTGACTGCAGCAGACGGCAGCCCCAGCATGGCGGCACCGCAGAGGCGTTTCCGGGACCCACCGTGGACACACTCTCAACCCGGCCCCCTCCCTCCTGGGTCCCAGCCACACGGCGCAGGGACAGAGGAGGGGAGAGCGCCTGCCTCTTGGAGGTTCCGCCCCACAGTGGGGCTCCAGCCCTTATGCCGCAGCTAGGCCCTCTGTCTGGTCTCCGAGCAGGGCTCTGGCCAGGGCGGTCCCAGGGCGGTGACTCACCTCACAGGCTGAGGGGTCACTCGGGGGGACACCAGGCCTGCAAAGGTTACAGCCCCCTCACTAGGTGCCGTGCTTGCTGCCATGGACGGTGTGGACCTGGGGCAGGCACCATGGTGAGGAGGGGGCTCAGAAGGGAGACATGCGCCCTGACATCTGGCCCCGCGGCCGGGGAGGGGGTTAACGGACAGAGCAGGGTTCCGGTAGCGGGGAGAGTAGCCGGTCCGCTCTGCTGAACTCACATCTGTGGCCACGTCTGCTACTGTCTGGGCCGGGCTGCATTATTTCCCTGTGTTCTACAGGAAAGGCTCAGAGAGGGGAAGGCTCTGGCCAAGGCCACACAGTGAGCCCCCACTGGACTGGACCGAGGGCTGCAGGAGAAAGGCGACACTCAAGACCGAGTGCCCTGAGGACTTTCTTCACCCAGCCCTCAGCCCCAGGAAAGTCTGCCTGGTTGGCTGCCTCTGCAAGCC
>NC_043714.1:76926443-76928529 GCF_006229205.1 Suricata suricatta
GGGCGCCCGGCTCGGCCGCCGGCGACGCGGGGCGCTCCCGGGGATTTGCAACTCGCCGGATCAAGTCTCCGCCGGCGGCGCCGCCGCTGCTGGGGAAGGTAAGGAAGACTCCGGCCGGGGCCCGGGGGCCGGGGGCGCGGCGAGGGTGGGAGGGGGTCGGGGGAGGGGCGGGCGCCCGGACTTCCTAACTTCGCCGTTTGGGGCTTCGCAGCTCCGAGGTTTGCGCTCGGAGCTCGGGACTCTGGACCCCCCCCAGCCCCCTGCCTCCACCAGAGACAGCCACGGCTGGTGTCTGCGTGTCCGCGCCGGGAGGGCTGAGGAGGGGGCGACCCTGGACGTAGTAGAGGCTCCTCGGCTCTGCTCACCTCCCCCAGTCCGCACTCGCAGCCTGGCCAGCCGGGCGGGCGTCCCCTCGCCACCACACTCACAGACCCAGGGCCGGCTGGAGAAGGCGTTCCGCTGTGTCCCCGACACAGGCAGACGCTGGGAGGGGTCTTTGGGACACAGAGTGACCCCTACAGCCACACACAGACCCAGGGAGGTTGAGGAGAGACACTCCGGTGTGCCCCTCTTGCCTTCACCACGCTCAGAGCCCCCTACAGACAGTGGAGGGGCCGAGCTGTCCTCCCCCACGCACAGCCCCTGGGTGGGCACGAGAAGCCTCCAGGCGCCCCCTTATCCCTCACCCACAGACTGGGCACTAGCTGTGGAGACCCCCCAAAATTCTCTTTCCCCCAAAGGGGCGGAGGACTACTCTAGTGCCCCCCACAATCCCCGCCACCTCCCCCCCGACACACAAACGACCTGGCTCCTTCCGTTTTCGGCTTCTTTTCCATTCGCTCGGACAGGCCGCGCGGATAAGCCGCTCTGAACTTTGGGTCGGCCCTGCGCCCTCTCCGTGCGAAGCCGCGAGGCGAGGCGCCCGGCACCCCCGGTCCCCATCCCCAGCTAGCAGAGGCCGCCGGCCCTCCGCCGCCGCCGCTCTCGCTCGGAGCCGCGCGTAGCCGCCTCGAGGAACGAGCATTGTCCCCCTCCTGGGGGGGGGGGCGGCGGGGGCTGGGGGCCGCAGGCCCAGCCCGACGGCGTCTCCCGGGGTCCCCGCGGCCCCCCGGGCAGGGCGGCGCGCGCCTCGGAGGGGCCGGCGAAGCTGAGGATCGCCGCGGAGCCCGGCGGCCGGCAGGACCAGTCCGTGGCTGCGGCTCTGAGCCCGGGCCCCTCCGCCGAGCCTCCGCGGCTCCTGCTGGGTCACTTCCCAGGCAGCTCCGAGGGAGCGCCCAGCCTGGCAGCCAGGCCCTGGCCCGCTGGGCACGTTACCCTTCCCACTTTTATTTCGGGCTTCCAAGTTTCTTGGAGCGCGAGGCCCCAGGCTGGGACCTGACGAGCCCTGACCCACCCCTGCTTAGCACCCTTCCGCTCGGCGCGCTCCCATCACGCCCGGTTCCCCCGGGTCTGGGCCAGGGACTCCGTAGCTGCAACTCGGGAGGAGTTGAAAGGCGTGAAGGCGCGTGGGAGGGCAGGGGGCGCGCACCCCCGCCCCAGAGGAGCCTCTTGGCGGACGTGTTGGGGAGGAGGCTGGGAGGTCTGCGCTCCCACCCCACCCTCGGGACCCAAGGAGACCCTTGGTACCCTCCCCCGCAGACACAAACACACGCCCCCTCTGAGCAGCGGCCGCGCGGGCGTTGGAGCTGGGGGCGGGGGACTGGAGCCTGGGGTCCCTTTTCGTATCCGGGAGATGATATATGATTCTTGGGGTCTGGAGTAGCGGCCATGGCGTCTCCTAGAACCCTGAAGCCTTCCATTCTCCCGCGACCCCCGCAGCCGAGAAGGCAGCGAAGGAGGTCGAGGGAGGGAGCCGCTCCCTCCCCGACCGCAGGCGGTGGAGAAACTCTGCGCCCGGACGCCGGGTGCCGCCGGGTCCGGCTTTGAGTACCCGAGCAAGGTCACGCCGGCGAAGGAGGGGGCTGGGGCTCTCGGGCGCGCCCCCGCCCGCGCTGAGTCGCAGCTTAGGGAGGGGATGTGGGCCGCCCGCCGAGTCACCCGAGCACCCGCCACCCGCGCCCGGTCCCTGGAGGCGGACGTTGCGCGC
>NC_043714.1:76928629-76935330 GCF_006229205.1 Suricata suricatta
TGTACATGCGTGCCGCGCACGCCGCCGGCATGTGTGTGCAGGCATGCAAACTGTCACATCTGTGTGCGCGGCTCGGTGCAGGTCGGCGGTGAATGTGCGCCCCCAATGGCAGTGTTTAAGGGAGCCACGTTTTACCCTTGGGCAGGCCCCCGGGTGGGCAGCGTGTGCAAGAGGCGGAACTGAGACCGAAGCTCTCTCTCGTGGAGACCGCGCACCTGGAGGGGTCCGGGAAGCCCATGGGTGCCCGCGAACCCACGCGCTCCCATTGCCCTCCGGAACCCTCCCACTCGGGCCTCCCTGGCTGCATCTGCGCCATCCCGCAGAGCCATGATTTTGGGTAAACACACACGGCCGGATACCCTTGTGCACACACGCACGGAACGAGTGGGTGCCTATGCATGTACGCTTGCACTGGGGGTGCAGTGAGGGCCGTGAGGAGGGCACGGTCCCCCCCCCCCCAGTATGAGGGCCGCTGGGAATATGGGAGTAAAGAGGCTCTGACAAACTCCGTGTATCAGCTCTGGGGGGCGGAGGATGAGGCCAGCCTGCAGACATCCAGATGTGGGGCTCCCACAGAGACTTCTGCAAGGAAGCGACAGCTGACCAGACCCACAGAAGGTGTAGGCAGGTGGTGGTGAAGGGGAGGGAACAGCCACCCAAAGGCCCTGTGGCTGGAGACAGGACAGCTGCAAGGAATGGCCGAGACCTGGAAAGGAGGGTGAACGGCCAGCTGGGGCCTTCGGAGCGAGCCGGGCCAGACCTGAGCCCTAGAGGCTTTGGGCTGGGTCCTGGCAGCAGGGAGTCACGAGGGGGGTCATAACTAGGGGTAGTGACGCGG
The DNA here is from genome assembly GCF_006229205.1 of Suricata suricatta. Lineage (NCBI taxonomy): Eukaryota > Metazoa > Chordata > Mammalia > Carnivora > Herpestidae > Suricata > Suricata suricatta. The sequence goes on from NC_043714.1 coordinate 76,929,468, forward strand.
CCTGACTGTGGCAGGGGTCCCTGCGGGCAGCGGGTTTACAGGGGGTGCCCACACGCGCCCTGCAGACCGCAGCCATCACGAGAAAATGCCCGCCTCCCTGAGCCACCCTAGATCCCCCACATCCTCGCCACGGTGCGTGGACCCCGCTGCGTTGTCCCACTGCTGGGAAAGGCCTGAGGGGGCAGCCTCAGTGGCACAGTCCCCAGGGACCGCACATGGGTCCCTCCCCACAGAGGAGCCCCTAAGACCTGCGGATGCAGCTGATTGCAGACCCCTGGGCTCAGATCTGCTTCCAGGTCCCTGCCTCGGTGTCCTCAGCTGTGCCGGGGTGGGGGGGCGCGGTCCTGCTCACGGGGTGAAGCCGAGACCCAAGCTCAGGGACAGAGAGCACCAGGGGGCACTTTTGTCCCGCTCCGCCCCCACCTCCCCGGCCCCCCTTCTCCGCAGGGACCCATGCCTCGTAATTAGAGCACCAAGGGCCAGGAGGCGTCTCCATCTCGCCCCCAAATCCAGGTCCTCCTGCCCCGTGTGACCCCGTCAGTGACTCCCTGTTGTCTTTCTGGAATGCTCTGTGCTTCTGCAGGACAACAGTGTCCGTCTCGAATGGGCAAGTGGAAGTGTTCAGTGTGCACCAGGGACACCTGGCCCCACCCCCCGCCCCCCGCCCCCCTCTCCCATTGTCGCCTCAGCAGCACCATCATCTGCACTGGTCCTACCACCTGTCTTCCAGCCCGTTGATCTGTGTGGCCTCAGCAGCCCAGGCAGTTTTGGGGGCCTGGCTGCCAATTTTGGGGTGCTGTCTCTGGGCTGAGGGTCTCTAAGGTGGAGACACTGAGGGCTGGTGGACAGGGCCGCCCGGGACGGCCTGGTCTCATCACTGACCTCCACCAGGATGGGGGGGGGGGAGGACAGCACCAGGCCCCGCCCTCTGAAGTCTGTGCCTCCGTCCATCCCCAGCCCCACCCCCCCTTTAAGGTCTGAGCCTGCAAGGGAGTCGATGGCCCCAACCTCCCTCCCGCCTGGCAAGGTGACTTTGGAGCAGCCGCTTCTCCAGGACTCAGTGACTCGGGACTGGGAGCCTTGCAGCCCTGTGCCCCCGAGAGCCTAGGACCTCAGAAGGCAGGGCAGCTCGGCGGGCGGTCGAGAGCAGGTCCCGGCTCCGACCCGATCTGGCCAGCACGGACCCGATGGGGGGGGGGGGGCTGACATCTGGTGCCCTGGGAAGTGCACGTGACCCTGGCTGCAAGACCTGATGCAAAGGAGAGGGAGTCAGCCTCTCCCGCCGCCCCTGCCCCTGCTCCCAGTCGGGGCTGGAATGAGCCCTGAGCGTCCTCGGCCCTGCCTCACCCGTGGTGCCTCCAGGAGCGTTTTGTGGCCAGGCAGCACATGCCCTCTCGCACCCACAAGTGTGCACGCTGTCCACGCACACCACAGGCCGCACTCCCCACCCACACAGCCCCCCCACTTGTCCTGGGACACGCGCTCCCTCATACACCGCGTGCCCCCGGCCTGTCCGTCCCTGGGCCCCATGGTCCCCCGCTCGGGGTCACCGCATCTGCTTGTTCCTGTCTCCCTCCAGCCCTGGGAGGCTGTGACCTTGAGCCTCTGCCCCACCCTCTCTGTCCGCCCTTCTCCTCAGCTGCCCCCCACGGAGGGGAGAGGTCACCCTGTAAGTGCTGGTCAGGCCCCGTGCTGGCTCCGCCCCGCCGCCCCCCCACCCCCGTGCCCCAGGACCTGGGCGTGCCGCAGGCCCCCTCCCGACCATCTCTTCCCACCTTCCCTCCCCCATGCGACCTTGGGCCGGTGACCTTGGACAAGCCCATCCCCCTGGAGACCTGGGGAGCACAGATCCTGGGTGGGGCGTGGAGGGGGCGTCCCTCACGAGCCAGCAGCTGGGTGGCCTGGCAGCAGAGCCTCCGTCCGTCTACGGGCACAGCGGCTCACTCTAGGTACTGAGCAGGCAGACACTGAGGAGAGCACAGTCATGAGGGTCCCTCACCCCCACCCTCCCGGGGCGCCCCTGACCCCTGGGACAGATGCTGTCATGTCCCCACTTAGGACTGTCTCCAGGAGAGGCTGTCTGCATGCACCTGCAAGTGCACGCTTGTGCATGGGTGCTGGGTGCTGGGTGCTGGGGAGGGCCTGCCGGGCAGCCCGTCTCCCCACGCCCTGGAGGATGAGCTCGTGGTCCTCAGGCAGGGGCGGGGCTGGCAGGAGGGCAGGGGTCAGCCATGCCCGCAGCTTGGACGCACAGAGCAGCTTCAAGGCCTGCAAGTGGTTTGGGGTAATGGGATTCTGGGCTAGAGGAGATGAGACGAGGCCCAGCGGGGAGCTGGCCCCCGGCTCTGGGCCCAGGGGAGGCTGAGGGGCCATAGTCTCTCAGTCCTGAGTTACCCGGGTGGGGGGAGTCTGTCAGCGTCCTGTGAAATAGAGGGGAAGACAGCCCTGCCCTCCGGGGTCTGTGGGGGTGGGGCGCTGCGGCAGAGCCAGCCCGGGGGCTTCCTCCCGCCCCCAGCAGAGGTGGCGGGGGGGGGGGGGGGGGGGGTCTTTCTCTCTTCTCTTGGGCAGTTCTGCCTGCCTTCCAGCCAGACACCCCCGCCACGGCACCTGTGCCCAGGCTGGTTGGCAAGAGAAGGGGGCTTCCCGAGGGGCCTGGGGGGCAGGTGTGGTGATGCTGTGGGCCTCCTGGGGCCTGGCCCCCACGCAGCCCTGCTCTGGCCCTACCTCCCTGCTGAGTGCGCAGTGACCTGGGGGCCCTTCGGGGCAGGCTTGGGATGCCCCGCAGGTCAGCGGAGGGTGTCACGGGAGCCCGGTGCGCACAGGGCGGGCGCACGAGCGGTGTGGGGTGGGCAGCCATGGTCTCGTGCCCCACCTGCTTCTGTGCTCTCCAACAGAGGTCCCACGTCCTGGGTTGTCCTGGATCCCCGGGAGCCCCCCCCCCAGAGTCGACACTGCCCGCTGGGAGCCCGGGCTGCCGCCACCCAGGAGGGGTCTGTGGGAACCCCTGGGCCCCCTGGGCCCCCTGGGCAGGGGGGGGCCGGGGGCAGGCTGCGTGGGCGGAGCGGCCGCGCGTCCCCGGACGGCCTCATGTGCTGGCTCCCCCGGCCCCTGCCCGCCAGCCGGCCCCAGGGCTGTCCTTGGTGCCGAGGGCGCCCCCCCTCCCCTCCCCCAGCGCAGCCTTTTCCCAGGACACACAGGCAGGCACTGTTCGGGGGGCCAGGCAGGACAACAGAGTGCCTTTTGTGGCTGGCATCTGGGGATGCCATTGGCGGCCTGGGGTGGGTGGGGAGGGGATGTGGAGGCAGGGCTCGGGGCGGGTCTGCGTGTGTGCACCGGGCTTTGCGGGGAAGGCGGCTGGGCGAGGGGAGGAGGGTCTGATGGACTGAAGTGGGGCTGGAGAATCGGGGCGTGGGAGGGGGCAGCGTGTGGGGCGGCAGGGAGACCGAGGCACCCGGGGCTTCTGAGATGGGGCAGGGCCACTGCTTGGCCCGCACGTGCAGGGAGGCATGCCGGACGCTGTGGCAGGTGGGCACAGCGTCCTCGGCTGACGCGGACCCGTGAGCGTCACGGCAGCCATGGTTCCGTTCCTACCTCGCCACACCACCATGACCCCCAACAAGGGGTTCTCGTGAGCCTCGGCCCGTCCCAGCCCGCGGTCCGCAGTCAGTAATGGGAAGTCCTCTCCCGTCCTCCTGGGCCTGACCTGGAGGCACTCTCTCAGTCCCTCCCCTGCTTGGTCACCCACCTCCCGTCCCAGTGGCCTCTACCCTGTGACCCTGCGCAGACACCGGCAGGGCTCTGTTGCCCGCACCCCAGGCCAGCCCGCGGGCCCTGGGAGGCCTTGTGGCGCGGCCGGGGCTGAGGCTGGCCCAAGGCTGGGGCCGGACACCAGGAGGACTTTCCTGGCAGCAGGGACAGTCCGGCCAGTTTCCCGCATGCAGGAACGAGGGAGGCTCAGGCACGAGCTGTCCCCGTCCCCAGGACCCCGAGGGGGCAGTGGGCAACAAAAGCCGTGATGACCCAGGCCAGGATCAGGGGACAAATGGCCTGTGTCTGGGGAGGCTGTGAGGGTTCACGGAAAGGAGCCACCAGCGGCCACACGAGAGCCCGGCACTGGGGACAGCCAGAGCCTCTGTCGGCGCCGTGCCTTTGGCCAGTGGAGGAGGCCTGGGTGCTGGGTGAGGCTGGGGCAGGGGCCTGAGCCAGCCCCGGGGCACTCGGCGCAGGTGCTGCCGGCTCCCCTAGCCGCCCACTGGGCCTGGCCCTCCTTTCAGAGGCTTTGGGCCCCTTGGGGCCACACAGCATTCCCTAAATGGTCCCTCCAGGCAAGTGTTCCCGTCCCAGCCCTGGTGTCCCCACCCCCTGGCCCTCACGTCCCAGTGAGCACACGCTGAGCCCGGCTCTCCGCTTGCGCTGTGTCCTTGTGCAAGCATGCTACACATGTGCGTGCAGACACGCGTGTACACATCCAGAGTCACACATGCACACAGCCATGCATGTGCTCACGACACAGGGGAATGCCTGCTTTCACGCACACACACATGCACACATCACGTAGTCACACACGCACATGCATGCACACACCACATAGTCACACGCACACACGTGCACACGCACCCGCCCCCCCGATCTCAGTGGGGCCCCCACCGCCCGTCGCTCACTTGCCCAAGCAGGAAGCCTGGTCGTCTCCGGGGCCCTGGCTCCCCCCAACCCCTTGTCCGGATCCCGTGCAGGCCACCTCCTCACTGTCCCTGCCTGCACCTGTCCCCAGCAGTCAGAGGGACCCCAGAGTGAAGATCAGGTCAGGCTCTGCCCCACTCATCCTAGGACCCCTCAGGCTCTGTCCCCTCCAGGACCCCAGCACGCCCGCCAGGTGGGTCAGGAGCACCCCTGTGCTCAGCACCAAGTGCCCTGGCCTGGGATAGACTTGCCCTCCACCGTGGCCGTGTGACTGACCCCAGCGTGCCCCCAGCCTGCCCCGCTCTCTGCCTGCCGCCTCCCTTGGTGCGAGGAGCCTCGGGGTGGCCTCCGGGTCGGTGACCCAGGGTCCGTCGGAGGGGGGCAGGTAGGAAGCGGATGAGGAAGGAGGAGGCGGCATCTGGCTGGCAAGGCCTTGTGAGCCTCTTGGGATGGGTGCAGAGGGGCAGAGGCGGAGCAAGCGCTGGCAGGTGCAGGGGCATCCACGGGGACCGCCTGGCCTCCTGCCCAGCTCTGCCCTGCGGCGCAGCCAGAAGAAGCAAGGCCTCCTTGTAGCTGGGACAGCCTTCTGGCCGGCGGAGGCTCTCCCGGTGCCCAGGGTGTGGGGCGCTCCGAGTCAGAGACGTTCTAGAGGGTGCCAGGAAGTGACCTGAGGCCTGCTGCTTCCCACCTGGCTCTGGCTCCCTGGTGGCTCTTGGGGCCCCCAGAGTGCTATAGGAACCCTGTTTGAGAACTCTGTGGATGGGCACTTCCAGGCCTAGTAATCTGCTGAAGGCTCACTCCAGGGCCTCGGCCTTGGGGCACAGCTGGCTGAAAGCTCAGAGCGCTCTGCCCTGCCTTTACTGCACCCTTACTCACCCCTGCACTTCCCACCTCAGTGCCCAGGCCGGAAATGTCCCTTACACACCCATACCCCAGCTGGCCACTGGGGCCTCTCTGTTGTGTCTCTTGAGCGTCCTCCCCTCCCTCCCCACCACTGTCCCCTGGCCCACCCCCAGACCCCACCCCACCACGCCCCCTCACTTCTCCCTGGCTCCAACCCCATCATGCCCCCTCACCTCCCCCAGGCCCCACCCCACCACGCCCCTCACCTCCCCCCCAGACCCCACCCCACCCCACCCCCCCGCCTCACCTCCCCCCCAGACCCCACCCCACCCCACCCCAC
>NC_043714.1:76935430-76944752 GCF_006229205.1 Suricata suricatta
CGGACGCGGGGCCCGGGGCCGAGCAGTGCGCCACGCTGGTGCAGGGCAAGTTCTTCGGGTACTTCTCGGCGGCCGCCGTGTTCCCCGCCAACGCCTCGCGCTGCTCCTGGACGCTGCGCAACCCGGACCCGCGGCGCTACACGCTCTACATGAAGGTGGCCAAGGCGGCGGTGCCCTGCGGCGGCCCCGGCCGTGTCCGCACCTACCAGTTCGACTCCTTCCTGGAGTCCACGCGCACCTACCTGGGCGTGGAGAGCTTCGACGAGGTGCTGCAGCTCTGTGACCCCTCGGCGCCCCTGGCCTTCCTGCAGGCCAGCAAGCAGTTCCTGCAGATGCTGCTGCGGCAGCCGCCCCTCGAGCGGGGCTCCCGGCTGCCCGCCGCACCCCAGAGCCCCGGCCACGACTTCTCCGTGGAGTACCTGGTCGTGGGCAACCGCAACCCCAGCCGGGCCGCGTGCCAGATGCTGTGCCGCTGGCTGGACGCCTGCCTGGCGGGCAGCCGCAGCTCGCACCCCTGCGGCATCATGCAGACCCCCTGCGCCTGCCTGGGCGGGGACACGGGCGCACCCGCTTCCGGCTCCCTGGCCCCCCGTGGGGACGTCTGCCTGAGGGATGGCGTGCCTGGTGGCCCCGAGAACTGCCTCACCAGCCTGACCCAAGACCGGGGCGGGGACGGCGCGCCAGGTGAGTGACCGGCTGGGGGAGGGCCAGCTCCCTGGGCAGAGGGTGGTAGGGGAGGTTCATCTCTGCGGGCTGCTGCCACCACCCGCCCCCTGCTCCCTTCCAACCCCCCCCTCCAGAAGCCAAGCACCCAGGGCAGGCGACCTGACCTGTTGGTCGCTGGCCCACAGGTGCGAGCCCAGTGGCGGTGAAGGAATGACACCCTGGGTCTGATTTCTCCCTGGACCCAGGGGTCTTGATTCCTGGCTGGGGGAGGGGCCTTCCATTTCTGCAGGCAGACGATGCTAATGGACCAGGGGGCTGCCACGGCCTGTGGCAGGGCCTGGGGGCCTCCCGGGTTGGGCCACGAGGAGAAGAGGTGGCAGAGTGAGCTGTTGGGAGGTGTAGTCGGGAGATGAGTTTGAGGGCCCGTGCGCGGTCGGCAGCACAAGTCCCGCCCGGCAGCTGGCTCCTGAGCCTCGCAAGGTGTCCCAGGCGCTGGGGACGGCGGTGAAAACAGCAGCAAAGGCTGCTGTTGTGAGGCTGCCGTGGGGGGAGGGGAAGGTGCCAAGCAGCCACATGGGAGAGCGGCTTGGGACTCAGCAGGGACTGGGGATTCTGGGCCACCTGGCGGTCGGGGTCACCTGGACCTGGGGACTGTGCTCAAGTGCTCGGGATTCCGGGAGGGGTGTATGTGTGCTCCCCGGTGTGGGAAGGGCAGTGGAGGCCTAGGGGCGGGCAGGGCAGAGGCCGGAGGTGGACGGTACTGGGGGGCCCTGGGAGAGCCGCCGAGTGTCCTGGGTGGCTGTTGGCCCTCGGAGAGAGGGGAGGACAGGGCTCGGGGTCAGAGGGTAGCAGGCAGCCGGCAGATGAGTGCTGTGCGCTAAGTAGTGGGGGCCCCCTGGCAGGAGGCCCGGGGTTCCCTGGGTGCATCTGGAGGCTGGGGCTGGCGGGGGAGCAGCAGGGGGCAGTCCCCTCGGGCGTGGGGCTGCTGTGCCAGGCAGGCAGGAGAACATGGTGCTGGGCATCCAGGGGCCATGCCTGGCCGGCTGCTCCGCGCTGGGCGGTCACTGTGGGGCCGGTGACGTTGTCCAGGGCCCTTCACCGATGAGGTCAGCGCCCTGCTCAGAACAAAGTCTTTAAAGGCAGAAAATAAGCCATAAGGGGCTACAGAGGAAGCCAGATACCCTGAACACAGTTCCAGTCATGGTCCTGGCTGTAGATTCCAGGAAGCTTCGTGGAGCAGTGAGCCTAAATGGAGGGGAGCAGGGGAAGGGGGGCAGGCCGGCGCCTCTCCAGTGGTCCCTGGGGGGCAGGGGCACATGGGGTAGTCAGGAAACCGGCAGAAATGCCCCGGGGGACCTTCGATGCCCCAGGCCTGCCAGCAGTAGAGTGGGAGGCTGGACGGGCTGACTGGTGGGCTGGGCAGATGTAGGTCACTGTGACCTTGGCTTGGGCAGCTTCCGAGCTGGGATAGGTGGGATAGAAGTGGTCCTGGGGGATGGGGCCTGGCAGCAGCTGGATTGGAGGGGGGAGGACCGGGGAGGCCGGCCCGGCCTTTAGTTCTGCTCTGCCGCTCCCCACAGCATTTACTCCTTGAGCTTTGGCTTCTTTGTCTGCAAAGCACCTTGTGCCATGTGGGGTATGACAGAGGGCCCGGCCGCCGGTGGCACCCATGCGAAAGAGTCGGTCTGTGTGCATAGAGGGGCTTTAAGCTGAAGAAGCAGAAGAGTGACATGCGTGAACAGTTCTAGGCTGTCAACGCAGACGGGCGCTGGAACTGAGCAGGGGGTGCTGGGGACAGGCCCCCAGGGAGGAGTGGACACTGGCCCGGGGCGGGCAGGAGCAGGACTTGGGGAAGGAGGTGGCTAGACACCCCCCCTCCGATCCCCAGCTAGGAAAGAGGGCGTCAGCCGACCTGGGGAAGCACGGGGTGGGCACGTGGCGGGGAGGACGATCCGGAGGTCAGAGTGGGACTTCAGTGCGGGATGCCCTGGGGTCGCCTAGGTGGGCCTGCATCTCAGCAGGGCGCCCTGGGGCCTGGAGCACAGGACTGGCCAGCCTGACCCTCGTGCATGGAAGGAGTCCTGGGCCAATCCCGGCAGCTGGCAGCCCCTCAGGCCCCTTGTCTTTAAAATGGAAAGAGCAAAAATAACCTTCCCCTGACGGCACAAGGAATGACAGCCAGGTAGAAGTGTCTGTAAGCAAAACCACTGGCAGCGATGTCGTCCTGACACCCTGCTTCGTCATCAGTGGGGGCAGAGGGCTCAGGGGCAAAGAGGCAGGGGGGAGGGGCACCTGGGGTCGGGGGCTTGCACGAAGATTCCAAGAGGGGACATTCAGCAGTGGTGTTCAGAGGAAGGTAGGGAGGCGCGAGTGCACGTGTGTGCATTACGCCTATGCCTCCGTGTCCACAAGGGTGTGCACACACACGTGTCCACGTGTGCCCTGCGTCCATACGTGCCTTGTGTGTGCCCGTGCATGTGTGCAGCCTGTTGGGCCTTACTGTTAGGTGCGTGTACACATGTATGTGTACCACACGTTGTGTGTGCACTGTGCTCGTGTGTGAGCGTGTGCATGGGAGCACTCGGGCCACGCACGCACATTCTTGCACGTGTGTATTTTGAGCTGGGCTCTGTGTGTGGCCTATTTCGGTGCTTTTGACAGAGCGCAGCGTGGAGGCTGCAAGGCAGAGGCTGGCGGTCTTGCGGGGAGGAAGTCTTGCAGGTTGGAGAGTGTGCGGGCCGTGCGGGCCAGGTGGCGGTCACCCGGGCCCAGAGACAGCTTGACCCCAGCGCCTGTCCCTGGATCCGGAAGGCCCTGATAGGTCTGGGACCTTGGGAGCAAAGATCGTCTTCGCAGCGGTAACAGCAGCCGTGTGTGGAGGGTTCCCTCTGTGCCAGAAGCATCCACACAGTAACGAGTTTACACCCTCCAGCAGCCTGTGAGATAGGCCCACCAAAGCTCCCTCCTGCCCCAGGGCCTTTGCACTGGCTGTCCCCGCTGCCTGGAGCTGGCTTCCCCAGATCCCTGCGGGGCTTCCTCCCTCAAGTCCTTGCTCAGACTCCTCAACCACCCGTCCCCATGCTGTGTAAAATGGCAGCGGCCTGACCCCCACTTCCCCCCACCACACACTCTCTCTTTTCTCTTTCCACAGCATGTGTCACCTATGAACACACTGATAATTTCCTGTATTTGTTGGGTCCGTGCCCCATTCTCTGTCCCTGCCAGGTTGAAAGCACCCCAGGGCACGGTGCTTGCCCAGCTCACCAGCGTAGCCCCGGCATGTGGAACAGCCCGGGACCCGCACACAGCAGGCACCTGCTGGGGAACTGGAATAAGGCACAGAGATGTTAGGGCAGCAGCTGGGGTCACACAGCTTGTAAGGGGTAGGCTGACGTCAGAGCCGGATGGTGGCTTCCTTGTGGTCTGCTGGGGGGGGGATCGCCCTCAGTCACCTCTGTGGGAGGGGCCGCGATCACTCGACCCGCGGCCAAGCTGTGCGGGCGCCAGAACCCAGCTCTCGTCTGCCGAGGCAGGTGCCAGGAGCTTCGCCCCCTCACGCTGGCCAGGGGGGCTGCGACAGGCCCGTCCCCTCCATCTGCACCCCAAGAAGGCTGTGCATGGCCAAGCCGGAGCGAGCAGGCAGCCTGGCCAGCCCGTGGCCCATTTTTAGCCCTCCCCCAGCCTGGCCTGTCCAAACGCCACATGGCCACGTCACGCCTCCGACCCCGTGAGCCTTCCTCAGGCCAGAGCAACTGTCCCCTCCTCCCTGCTGCGGGCCGGCTGCCGGCCTGGCCACCCCTTTCCGGGGTCTCTCAGGGCCGCCTCCCGTGTCCCGTCTCTCTGCCCCTCCATCTCTCTGTCTCTTTCCCACAGTCTCTCTCGGCGCTTTTCCACCTCTGGTGAGATGGGGCCATTTCTCTCAAGGGTTGTTTTAAATATTCATGTTTTAATTAAAGAATTTTATTGCAGAAGCGACATGTAGGATAATGAAAAAGCAGCATCCTGGGGGCTGGGAGCAAGCGCGTGCCTCCATGTACTTGTGTGTGCGCGCGCACGCGCGCGTGTCCCTTTGTGCGCATGCGCCCCGCCATGTGCCCGCCGGGGCAGGGGTGCCGGGCTGGAGCGGGAGCGGAGTCCAGGCGCTGAGATCCGGGGGTGTGAGCGGGCGCCCGCAGACTGAGGTGCTGGGCAGAGGAGCCAGAGCCTGTCACGCTCAGCTGGGGTGCCCCCTGCAGGGCTGGGGACACGTCCCCACCTAAGTTCAGTTCCCCCAACTTCCCTCGGGAAGAAGCATCTGGAGTCCCTCTCTGGGGTCCGCAGGCTACAAAAGAGGCTGGGCGTGGGATGCGGGGCAAGAACAGGGTTTCCGGGCGGAAGAGCCATGTCTCCGGAGGTTGGGGGTGTCAGGGAACACGGGCGGGGCCCCTGCCAGGGACAGTGCCCAGGGCCAGCGTATACAACTCCAGGAACACAAGGGTTCAGGGCCCTCGTAGACAAGGCCCCTTCCGGGTGGAACAGCAGGATGAGGCTCCGGCAGAATGATGAGCCCCGCCCCCCCCAGGCCAGAGCTCACCCTCCCCTCCCTCCGCTCCCCCCTCCCCCCCTGCTCGGGCTGCTGGGATGCCCTTGCTTGGGTCCCAAGTCCCAGAAAGACGGTGAGAGGGATGTCAGTCGGACGCAGGGGAGGAACATGTCCAGGTCACCCAGCGCCAAAGCGCAGAGCTGGGGGTGGGGTCGACCACCAGGCCACAGGACACCCTTCCCGGGACAGGGAACACCTGGCTGAGGAAGAGAAGCAGCCAGGAAGCTTATAACCCTGCAGATGTGGCCAAGCCAGCCGCCCAGGCAAGCCTCAGTTTCTCCTCTGTGAACCGGGGCTGAGGCAAACCTGCCCTAGGGTCTGCGTGAGGCCAAAGGAGATGAGGTCTTGGGGGCATGCCTGGAGGTGTTCTCCTGTCCTTACCTGGGGCGTGGCCGGTGGGCAAGGCTCTGGGCGAGGTCCTGTGACCTGACAGTGCCTGCCACAGCTTGGGTGAGGGGGGGCTGCTGGCCACTCCGGCCCTCAGAGTGGGAGTCATGGGCCCCAGTGGAGGATCAGTAAGTGTCAGGACGTGTGGGATGAGGGGCCAGTGGACTGGGGTTGGGTGGGGGATGGGCATCAGGGAGCTGTCTTGTCCCCTGTGGTCCCCATTTGCACATCCATTCGAGGGTCGGGGAGGAGGAGCCTGGGTGTCCCTGGATAGGCCCTAGCTTGTGGGGCAGGGGTCTCCCAGGGAGCTGGACTGCGCAGCTGTCCCTGGGGAGCCCTGCCCGTGGGACTGGCGGGAGCCGGCCCCACGTGCTGGACTGGGGAGCCCTCTGCTGGACGAGACGGGAAGTACACAGGCCGCCTGCCTGCCCAGGCAACCCGGAAGGCCGCCCGGCCCAGCTGGGGGAGCGCCCCCATCCCTAACGGAGACTGGGGAGCCCACAGCCTCCAGGCTGGGGCCCCGGGGCGGGCAGGAGTCCGGCCCCCTTGCCGCCCTCTCTACTGGGTGGCTGCGCTGCCTGGCGGCCATTCATTGCCCCATTCATCCTTTAATGAGATGGAAATGAGGCTTCCAGACAGAGGGGCATTGAGTGGGGGAAGAATGGCGGCTTCTTTCGGCGCCTGGGGGAGCAACCCGCGCCCCCCCCAGCCTTGCCCACTCCTCCGCTACCCCTGGGAGCCCACTCGGCCCGGAGCCCCGTGTCCATCCAGTGTCGCGGGGTGCTTGCCCCGGGGGACTTCCGTCATGGCCATGTCTACTCAATAAACCTTGACCAAGGGTCAGCCATGTGTGGGGACACAGGTTAAAAATAAAAATGACAACAAAAATAGCGGCTCCCCTGTCCTGAGTGTTCATTAGTGGTGAGGGTACGGCCAAGGTTGGGGACCAGTGTGTGACTGGGATCAGGTCTCACACGTGATGGGGATCAGGGATCCCGGGTCCAGGATCCCAAGTTAATCTGTCATGAGGATTAAGGCTCAGTGTGTGATCGGGGCCAGGAATCCGTGTGGGACCAGGATCAGAGCTGGACCTGGGGCCAGTCTGTCCTCTGAGCTGGTGGCCCGCCTCCCCAGCCTCTCCCGATGCGCCCCCTCCTCCTCACCCCCTCTCCCCCCATCCCCACCACCCGGGTCACCAAGGTAACCAGCCCTGAAATAGTGGGTGCTGTGGCAGCTGAGGCCTAGCCTGAGTCTATCCTGAAAGACTGAGCACTGCAGCAGTTGCCATGGGAACCGAGTGGCATCCTCCAATTAGCCTGGCTTGGACACCCTCTCTCTCCCACCCACTGCCAGTTTCCACGTCACTCAGGCTTCCTTGTGGAGGCTGGGCTGGGGCAGCCAGGAGGGACAGGCAAGACACGCCCCCGGACGCGGTCACCAGCCCGGCTCCCTGAACTCCAGCGCTCCCTCGTCCTTTGGGTCCGCGGCACGGGACGGGATGGCTTCAGCAGGTGACACCACTGAGGCCGGGAGCCTTGGGCTGGGGCTTGCGGTCAGTCCTGGCACGTGGCCTTCATCTGGGGGCACAGGGGCTTCCGGAAGCTGATCATGAGCTCAGTTCCGGCTCCTTTCTGGGTCGGCGGGAGGTAGCTTGGCCTCCCTGTCTGGGCTGCCTGGCGGGGGCGTGAGGCTGCTAAGACCCCTGTGTGCAGCTCCCTCTGGGAAGACCCTCGGGGCGGTGGCCTCACCCGTGTCTGGCTGCCCAGACCATCCTTCTTGGAGCCTCAGTTTCCTCCACTGTAAATGGGCTGAAAGTTGCCTCCCTGGGGGGCTGGGCTTCAAGGCTTCTGGTGCGGAGGCACCTGTCATAGGACCCCCGGGGCCGGGGAGGGGCAGGGCCAGCGGTCCCCTGCCCGGAAGGTCCGCTGGGAGAGCTGGCCACAGGAGCTGGGGGAGGAGCAACTTCTCTTGGAGGGGCCAACAGCCTGGCTCAATTCCCATTTTGTCCCTTCCTCACTGGGGGCACGGACACCTCTTCACTTCTGCAGGGCCTTGGTTTTCCCATATGAACAATGGGACCCATGAGGAGGTGTCCCTTGTGGGAATTCAGCAACCAACGAGAGCAGCTGTCCCCGACCAGGAAGGGGCTGCCCCCTAGGGCGAGGAACCAGGAAAAACGCAGCCCTGCACCCACTGTGCGGCCCTGGCAAGCGCCTTCCTAGGCCCTCACAGCACACCTGGGAGCCCCACGTTACTGTGTATGAGCCCCAGGGTCCACACAGCCCACTCAGGGTCGGTGGCTAACGTCTGAGCCAGCCCCTCGGGCTTGGTCCCTGCGGTCTGGATGGGTTAGCCATCCATCCAGCACCGGCATGCCCGCATACCCTGGAGGACAAGAGGCTTGACCACTGTGTGCCCGTGGCAGAGGTGCCCTGCCTCTCTGGGCCCAGGGGGAGGTGGCGCGCCCACGCCTGGGCCTCCCGTGCCTTTGTCCCTGGCTCCCTCTGCTGGTCGGTTCCCACCACAGGCACACAGACAATGAGGAGGGGCTGGCACCTTAAAATCGGCTGAACAGGGAACAGATCGGCACCTGACAAATTTGCTACAAATCAGAGTGGGTTCTCGGATCAAGTCGCCCTAGCGACTGCCCACAGCCTCCCGCTCCGAGCCCCTTCTTGGTCATTTATCTTCACACGCTCATCCTCAGATGAGATGCATGAGCCCAGAGCAGGACGGACTTGACTTGACTACCCCATGGCCAGTGGCGATGGGGCCACCGGTAAACCTGGCCTTCCCACGCCAGCCCTGCCCTGAGCTCCTGCTGGGGCCCGCCCTCTGGGGTCTCCCCATTCTCTCCCCACGAGGTACGAGGTGCGGTCTACTTCCCCAAGCCACAAATTAAAGCCAGACTCCAAGAGGCACCTGAGGCCCTTTTGACAGGCCAAGTGTGACCTGCCCCTGGCCAGCCCATGCAAGCAGGCAGCCAGAATCCAGTGCAGTGGGGCCGTCTGGGCCCCTTAAGCATGGCCTCTGGGCAGAAGCAGCCCCCTCCTCAGCCCATCAAGGCAGCCCCCACACTCCACCCACCCATCAGTGGCCCCCCCAGTACTTGGGGGCTGTCCTTCCTAGTGCCCTTAGTGCCCTAGGGCCACCAGGAGGCTCAGCACCGCAGGGATATGAGGTCCTGGTTTTTGTCGGGGACAGGGCCAAGATGAAGGAGACCCACGACAGGGGCTGAAAGGGCACAGTTGCGATCAGAGCAGGGGTGGCTGAGGGGACGTGGACGCCTTTGTCCCCAGGCTCCCTCAGCAGCCAGGGGCCAGCTCGATCAGGTCTGGGGGAGGTTTGTCCCAGTGCGGCCACCAGGTATGGGACCTTGGTCTCCTCTGGTATCCCTGTGGGGGGTGGGGGAAAGAGCACATAGGTCACGGCCGGGGGTGGGGGCCTCAGAGAACACTGGACTGAGGACCATGGGAGGGATCCACCAGGGCTTGAGGATCTGTGTCCAGGACCGGGGGCCTCTGCCCTAGGCCCGTCGCCAGAAGCTTATAAGGCAACTATTGGGGTGGGCAGGGGTGTCATTGATACCTTCGTTCTCATTCTTCAGACGCCCCCGGGGCTCCAGCTCTGTGTCCAGCCCCTACACTAAGGACCCGGGTTCAAAGCCAGTAGAGACCCTGCACAGGC
>NC_043714.1:76944852-76947463 GCF_006229205.1 Suricata suricatta
CCCCAGGTGCTCAGGGACCCCAGGCGGTCAGGGACCCCAGGTGCTCAGGGACCCCAGGCGGTCAGGGGCCCCAGGCGGTCAGGGACCCCAGGTGCTCAGGGACCCCAGGCGGTCAGGGGCCCCAGGTGCTCAGGGACCCCAGGTGCTCAGGGACCCCAGGCGGTCAGGGACCCCAGGTGCTCAGGGACCCCAGGCGGTCAGGGGCCCCAGGCGGTCAGGGCCCCAGGTGCTCAGGGACCCCAGGTGCTCAGGGGCCCCAGGTGCTCCGAGGATCCGGGCTGCCTCCATGAGAAGCGCAGGGAGGCTGCCAGGCCTGTCCCTGTCGACCAGGGGATGCAGGTGGGAGGGCCCGGCCCAGGCTGCAGGGCGGGGCCTGGTGGGGGAGGAGCGGGAGGGGCTCACCCAGGTTGTCTGTGACCTGGTAGGCGTCCCGCAAGTCCTTCATGCGGAAGCCGATGACATCCACGAAGTCCTCCACCAGCCGGAAGAGCTCTTTGGCGTTGGGGCCCATCTGAGGACCGGGCGGGGCGGGGGGGGGGGGGGCGGAGACCCAGAGCAACACAAGGGTGTCCTCGGAGCCCTGCACCCAGCCTGGGACACACCCTCCGTCCCTCCACTCCTGCATCGGTCCCCCTCTCTGGGGTCCTGTGGCTCCTTCCCTGGCACCCGGAGGATCCAGTGGCTCCAGACCCAGCTATGCAAGCAGCTTGGGCCGCTGGGCATCAGGCATCGTTTTGGGGGCGGAGCTTTGAGCCTGGGGGGAGGGGGACTGCTGTGCTTGTGGGCAGGGGTCCAGCCTGGGGAGACGGCAGGGGTCTCCGGACACCCACAGGAGGTGAGCATCCGTCCTCTGGCGGATGGGGAGATGGAGGCTGGGTGGGAACCGGCTTCCTCAAAGTCACGCCAGCGCAGAGGCCCTGCTGGGATTGGAACCCAGGCCCCCCACCCCCCGGGCTAGCCTGTGCCCACCCTGCTGCCCCGACGGCAGGGCCCAGACCAGCATGCGTACCAGCTGGGCCTCCTCCCACTTGTCCCGGTTCTCCTCCGCGAGGAGGTTGCTAATGATCTGCACAAAGTTCTGGAAACGAAAGAGGGCCAGTGAGCAGAGAAGGCGGCGCCGGAACTATGGCTCCGTGTGGGGGCGGGGCAGGGCTCCACCGGGGGCCGGGTCACGGCCTGCTCCCTGGTCACCCTCCAGGTGCCCTCCCGGGTGGCCCTCTGGGGGCCCACCTGCGCGTCCCCAGGCGTGGGGCTGTAGTACGCCCTCCGGAAGATCTCTGTCATGTTCCTCAGGACGTCGATGGTGGAGAGAAGGTCCCCACTGTAGCTGGTCCCATCCTGGGAGATCTCCACCAGCGTCTGGATGACCTCGGAGACCCCCTCCCCGGGCAGCCCACGCTGAGCCTTCGCCAGGTGCTCCCGGGTCTGGGGAGACGGAGGGGGTTGGGGGCCATGATTCTGCAGGGTCCATCGAGGCGGGCCGACAGTCCCCACACTTGGGCCTTTGCAGCCCCCGACCAGCCGTGGGGGCCCCAGGGCCAGGTCCGAGGTGAGTGGGCAGTGGAGAGCCGGGCAGGGCAGGAGACCCCGGAGGCCACCCTCACCATCATCTGGATGTTCCGATAGTCAATGGAGACGCAGCGGATATAGGTGGGGGGTTCCCAGTAGGCGATGCCTTCCTCGTCCAGCTCGCAGCGTCGCAGGATGAGGCCTGGGGGGAAGTGGGTGGTCTCTGCCTCGAGCCGGGAATCCCACCCCGGCTCCTCGGCACACGCCCCTCCGGCCCCCAGAGCAGGGAGTCGAGCGGGGCCAGCGGAGGCCCGGCCTCCCTCCCTCCTTTCCTTCCACACATGTAGCAGCAGCTCCTGAAGTCAGGCACCCAGGACCCCACCTGCGAGGGGGCGGAGGCAGAGGGGGGCCTCTCCTACAGCCCCTCTTGACCCAGAGCCCCGGGAGAGCCAATGGCCTGGGTCCCTGCCCCGGGCCACCCACAGAGCCGCAGGGCCGTCGGATGGCCTGGGTGTCCCGTCGACACTGAGGGGGCATCTGGCACCAGTTGTGACCCAGAACTTACTCCCAGGAAGGGGACAGGGACCTGGGCACGGCTGCCTGCCCCACAGGGGTATCCACAAGAGACCGCCACAACCCCGTCACCAGCGGGAGCCACTGGGTGGGAGGGGGCACCCGTCCCTCCGCGTGTGCAGGGTCACGAGGGGGAGCACGGTCATTCGAGCAGTGAAAGGCCAGAGATCACGGCCCTCCGTGACCGGTATTTTCTTTACTTCTGTGGATCTGCAATATGCTACCAGGAACGTGCAGACAGAACAGGGTGGGGTCAGGAGTACACGACCCCACCGTCCCCTCCCCCTCTGTCCCCACCCCGTGTGGGCCACCCCACCGCCTGCTTACAACAGCCTTGTAGGGACAGCCCTAAACACCCTCCTCATACTGAGAGAAAAGGAAAGCCCAGAGAGATCACGTCACTTCCTAGATGTCACACAGCAAATAAGGATACACAAACGCGGACGATTCTTCAGGCAAGAGGGGAAAGACCGCCAGCCCCTGGGCGCAGCCAAGCCCCTTCCCCAGGAGCACATCCCCCTTTCCACCC
>NC_043714.1:76947563-76948809 GCF_006229205.1 Suricata suricatta
AGCCTTGTAGGGACAGCCCTAAACACCCTCCTCATACTGAGAGAAAAGGAAAGCCCAGAGAGATCACGTCACTTCCTAGATGTCACACAGCAAATAAGGATACACAAACGCGGACGATTCTTCAGGCAAGAGGGGAAAGACCGCCAGCCCCTGGGCGCAGCCAAGCCCCTTCCCCAGGAGCACATCCCCCTTTCCACCCACCCCCCAAAACCCTCCACCACAAGACCGCAGGGCGGCTAAGGCTGCTGGCTTCCCGCCTGCTGGTCCTGCAGGCCCAGGGCAAGAGTGCTGACTTCTTTGTGCCTCAGTTTCCCACCCACAGCCGGGCGACTTCAGGGGACATGACTCAGCAGGTGCAGCTGCCGTCCTGGCTTCGGGGCGCGGACGGAGCTGCCTGGGACACGGGCCGCTCAGGGCCTCGCACGTGTCTCCGAGGGTAGGACCAGAGTCCCTCACCTGTGGCGTTGCGGGGACACCGGACTGCAGCCACCTCTCCTGCTGGAGTCTCCTTCCAGATCACAGTGCCAAAGTTGTCCTCGTCACAGATCTCGTGGGGCTCTGCCAGGGGCCGAGGTGGTGGGTGCGGGAGGGTGTGGGGTGGGGGACCGTGAGCGGGCAGCAGCCTCGGGACGGCCACGACACCCCCGGAACATGCGCCGTCCCGAGGCTGTCCCGGCGAAGCGAAGCCCACCCCGCTGCCCAGGGCCCCCCAGAGCCCCGCCGCGGCAGGAGGACCCTCACCAGGGCACCGCTGGGCGCTGCACTGCCGGTACTCGTCCTGAGGGCCCTGGCAGGCGGCCCCCCCGAAGAACGGACCAGAGCAGAGGCGTTCCCGTCGCTGCGTGCCTCCCCCACAGGTCACGCTGCAGCCGCCCCACGACGCCCAGGCCTGCCACTTCCCATCCACTGCAGGCCACAGCCAGGCGCGGGGCACGCAGATGGCCACAAGGTCCAGCAGCCACAGGGGACCAGGGTGCGGCAGCAGGAAGCCACGAAGAGAAAGGAATTGAGACCACGGGAGTAGACCCAGAACCCAGCTTGGCCCAGAGCAAGACCAGTGCCTCCCGGGCATCACAAACCTTGTGTCCCCTGGGCCCCCAGGGCCCCGTGGCTCACGCCCGTCAGCCCCCGGACTCCCACACCTCCCGGGGCCCACGCCGGTCAGGCCTCCCGGCCCCCACCCGCCCCCAGGCCCCGCGGCAGGGCCCTGACCTGGGCACTGCTGCAGGAAGCAGTCTCGAGTCTC
>NC_043714.1:76948909-76963689 GCF_006229205.1 Suricata suricatta
CTGAGCACCTGGGGTCCCTGAGCACCTGGGGTCCTGAGCACCTGGGGTCCTGAGCACCTGGGGCCCTGACCGCCTGGGGCCCTGACCGCCTGGGGTCCCTGACCGCCTGGGGGCCCTGACCACCTGGGGGCCCTGACCACCTGAGGCCCTGAGCACCTGGGGCCCTGAGCACCTGGGGCCCTGACCGCCTGGGGCCCTGACCGCCTGGGGCCCTGAGCACCTGGGGCCCTGAGCACCTGGGGTCCCTGAGCACCTGGGGTCCTGAGCACCTGGGATCCTGAGCACCTGGGGCCCTGACCGCCTG
The DNA here is from genome assembly GCF_006229205.1 of Suricata suricatta. Taxonomy (NCBI): domain Eukaryota; kingdom Metazoa; phylum Chordata; class Mammalia; order Carnivora; family Herpestidae; genus Suricata; species Suricata suricatta. Next base: position 76,949,214 of record NC_043714.1, read on the forward strand.
GGGCCCTAACCACCTGGGGTCCCTGACCGCCTGGGGTCCCTGAGCACCTGGGGCCCTGACCACCTGGGGGCCCTGACCACCTGAGGCCCTGAGCACCTGGGGCCCTGACCACCTGAGGCCCTGAGCACCTGGGGGGTAAATGGGAGCTGCATCCAGACAGCTGCAGCAGCGGTGGTCCTCACCCCACACGCCTCACACCTGCACCCCACACACCTCATACCTATACACCCCTACCCACCCCATATGCCTCACACCTACCTGCCTCACGCCACACGCCTCACACCTACACACCTCACCCCTACACACCTCACACACCTCACACCTACACACCCCACACCCACAGACACTACACACCTTACGCACCCACCCCCACACCCCTCATACCTTCATAGCCCGTCCATCTACACCCTGACACACCCCACACCCCACATGCTGGGCACTCAGACAGGTGTCCCCAGGTCCTCCTGCAGGGACGTTGCCCTGGCCCCCAGAGTTGAGCACACAGGTGAAGGAGGGCCCAGCGGGTAGCCAGGCATGGAGGGCACGGGTGTTGGGTGGGGACCCCGTGAAAACAAAGGTGCGGATGGAGGTGCGAAGTGGCTGTGTGTGCTGGGTGTTTGTTGGGGGACAGGCCCCGGGTGGGCGAAGGCAGAGGCGTCTGGGTGCCAGAGCAGAGGCCATTGGCTCCTGAGCCCCTCCCCCTTCACCCACCCCTGCCGCAAGCCCTGGGGTGCTGAGTGAGGGGAGCGGGGTGTCCACTCGACACGGGTGGCCCAGGGTGAAGGGGGCTCAGAGACACCGGGACGCCCCCCCCACCCCGGTCCTGCAGGTGTCACCTGACACCGGGTGCCTGTGAGGTGGGCTCTCTGCCTCCCCCTTTTATAGAGCGCGGAGGGAGGAGGCCCGGACCCCAGCACCCCAGGGAGGAGGGGCCCAAGCGTACACGGCTCCCCGGGGACCGCTTCATGGCCACAGACCTGACAGCAGAAGCCACCTTTGACCCCTCTCGGGGCCCTGGGGGCAGAGTCCAAGCCTGAGGGCTCTGACGAGGCCACAAAGCTGCCGAGGCCGGCGCCCCACTGCGCCAGGAGCTCCCGGGGCCAAGGCTCCGGGCTGTTAACTGCTCTCTGTCTCCCTCTCTGTCTGTCCCTGCGGTGTCCGGGCTGTTCCCTCTGCCCCAGTCCTCAGCATCCATAAGCTCCCGGCCAGCGGAGCCACAGACATCAGCTTCCCCATGAAGGGCTGGCGGGCCACCGGCGACTGGGCCAAGGTGCCAGAGGACAGGGTCACTGTGTCCAAGAGTGTCTTCTCCACGGGGCTGGCAGGTGAGGGACCCCCATGGGAGACTCAGGCCCTAGGGTCTGAGGGCCCGCCCCCCGGGAGGTTCCTTCTGCAGTCTGGCCTGCTGCCTCAAGGGCCAGGGCAGCGTTCGTTTCTTCTCAGTGCTCCTGAGGCCGCCCCTCCTCCAGAAAGCCCTCCCTGCCCTTCCTGCATTTGGAGGCTCCTAGGCGATCTTTGCTGAACGGACCGATGGACCTGCTCACCGCAGGAAGGGAAGGGGTCCCGGAGGCACACAGCAGCCAAGTCCGGCTCCCGGGAAGCGAAGCCCACGGGCTTGCCCCTCAGGGGTCACTTAGGGGACCTAGGCAGCCACCCCAGCTCTCCAGCTGCAGCGCTGCGCGCGTCATGGGGTAGACGTGACCACAGAGCCCTGGCCTTTGCCTGGGGACACCACTTTCCTCGCTGGAGCAAGGTCCGGGGGGGCGGCCAGGAGAGAGTGACTGCAGTGCCCTCTTCCAGAGGCTGACGACTCGTCCGTGTTCGTGGTCGGCACCGTGCTCTACAGAAACCTGGGCAGCTTCCTGGCCCTGCAGAGGTGGGAGCCCCAGCCCGGGAGGGACAGGCCTGGCCAGGGCTGTGGGCCTGTGGGGGCGGCCAGGCGGGGGGCCTGGGCCTGGGGGAAGGCTCACCAACACGGCCTGTTGGCTCTGCCCCAGGAACACGACCGTGCTGAACTCCAAGGTCATCTCAGTGACCGTGAAGCCCCCGCCTCGCTCCCTGCTCACACCCTTGGAGATCGAGTTTGCCCACGTGCACAACGTGAGTGCCCCCGACGTGTGCCTGATTCCTCCCGCCTGAACCCACATGGGAGCCCGCGGCCTCTTGGGTCTCACGTTGGCCTCTCAGGGAGGGGGGACGCTTTTATCCCTGAATGACAGATGGGGAAAGTGCAGCACAGAGACAGGTAGTGACTGGCCCGGGCTCACACAGCAGGGTTACGTGGGAGGCAGATTGTAGCCCTCTCCTGCAGCCCTGCTCTTTCCTGCTGGGTGGCCTTGGGCAAGTGGCTCAGCCTCTCTGTGCCTGTGCTCTCTCCCTGATCAAATGTGAGCTATAGGCTTGACTAAGAACTAGTTACCCCAGTGCTCAGAGCACCCCTTACGAGGGCGCCTGGACCCTGCCGCTCTCACCCCCACAGTCCCAGAGGCCAGGTGCGTTTGCGGATTCCTGCTCGCTTTCCCCTCAGGGCCCCTGAGGAGGGCTCTCCTTCTCACACCGTTTTTCTTACACTGGACTGGCCACCTGGGCGTCCCGTCCTGGGATGGGCCGCTCAGAGAGGCTGCAAGAGTCCTCAAGGCCGTGTAGCCGGGCTTGGGGGCTGGGCCAGTCCCTTCCCGCTCTGGGCCTCAGTTTCCTCCTCCGCAAACTCCATCTCTTGGGGCAATCACCCAGCACAGCTGTGGGTGGGTCCCGGCAGTGACCTTGGGCGGGGCCTGGAGGGTGGACACATGCCCCTGACTCCTCGCTCTCCCCCAGGGCACCACCAACCAGACCTGCATCCTGTGGGACGAGTCGGACGTGTAAGTTCACGGGGATGTTGTGGCCTGGGGGTGGGGGGCCCCCAGGGTGGGCACGGGGTGCTGACCCTTAGGGGCGCGCAGCTACGTCAGGTGGGGGGCCGTGAATGACCCCCCCACGGCCCAGCCCTCCTCCCAGACCTCCCGGAGAGAGTTTGTGCAAAGGCCTCAGAGAGGGAGCAGCCTTCAGAGGAGGCTCAGAATTTGGGGGTGCAGGGGAGAACTCGGCACCTGGTCCTGGTGGTCCAGGTGAGCCTGGGGGCACCCTCTCCTGCTGGGGAGGGGTGGGCAGGAAGGTGGGTGGCACCATCACCACCTGCCTCTCTCAGCCCTGGCGCCACCATCCCTTAGGCCCCCTGCACCCCTGCCTCGGGCCGGCCTGGTCCCCTGCGCCAGGGGGGTACGCGCAGCAATCCCTTGTGCTCTGGGCAGTGCGGGGACACGTGTGTGTCCTGGGAGTCAGGAAGCCTCCTGGAGTGGCTGGCACTAAAATAAGACAGGTGTGCCTGGCAGAGAAGGGGAGGCAGGAGCACAACGTACCGGTGGCGTGTGAGGTGTGGCCAGGAAGAGCAGGTGGCTGGAAAACAGGGAGGGTGGGGCCAGCTTGTGACAGCTGTTGTGTCAGGAACTATGGACTTGTTGAGATGGTATCATGATCCACCATCCACCCCCATCTATCCATTCACCATTCTTCCGTCCTTCCATCCATCCACCCATCCATCCATCCATCCATCCATCCACCCATCCATCCACCCATCCATCCATCCATCCACCATCCATCCATCCATCCATCCATCCACCCATCCATCCATTCTTCCATCCATCCACCATCCATCCACCCATCCATCCATCCATCTACCTATCCACCCTTCCATCCATCCATCCACCATCCATCCATCCATCCATCCATCCACCCACTCCCATCCATCTATCTCCATCCATCCAACTATCCCCATCCACCTGCCTATCCACCCATCCATCCTCCAGTGATTACTGACCATGATCAAGGCACTGCTCTCTCAGGTCCTTGTCCTCAGTTTTGTCCTCCTGTCTTATCTCCAATGAGGAGGGACAGTGAAACAGAAATGTACAGAAAATGTCTGTACATGACCTCAAAAGGTCAGGTCATGACACATGCCAAGAAGCAAAGCCAGATGGGTCTCGTGGCAGGTGGGTGAAGTGCCTTTTAAAGCAGGTTCATGGAAGCTTCTCCAAGGAGATGATGTTTGAGCAGGGGCCCGACACAACACCGTGTCCGTGGGTGTCTGGATAGAGGCATTTTGACAAAAGGGACAGGCAGTGCAAGGGCCCTGGTCTGGGGTGTGCAGGGCCACTCAGCCGCTGGCCTTCCCTGCTCTGGGCCTGGGCGTGAAGACTCAGCCCTGGCGAGTGGCACTCTGGCCTTGATTGTTGTCCCACTGCTGTCCGGGTTTTACAGGACAGCACAGCTGTCCGCAGGCGGTGGGATTGTGCTGTGACTTCAAGTCCATGGTGCCTGGCCCTTCCCCACAGCTAGGAGCCTGCCCTCCGGGGGTGCTGAGCTGGGGAAGCCGGCTGACCCCTGCTGGGGCCTCTCGCTCCCTCCTGATGACCCTCAGCGCCCTTTCGGACAGCTCCACCCACGTTTCTGGTTGTTTCCTTGGCGTCCAGTGCCTGGGCAGTTTTAAGCTCTGCGAAGTAAATTGTGCTTCCTGGACAGCAGGCTGTGGGAGGTCTGGCCAGCCCAGGGTGTGTCCAGTTCACTGTCCCAGGGGGCTCCCCCGAGGACCACGTGGCCATGCGGTCTGGGGCGGACCCTGCCCTCCGGGAGCCTTGGCTTCCCATCCTGTGGCCAGAGTCCGCCAGCTCATGGGGAGGAGCTGGGTGGGAGCAGGGAGGGGACTGTGGCCCGTGTCTCGCCTCACCGTGAACTCCTCCTGCCCTCCCTCTTTCAGCTGTGGGGGCCTGCTCACTGCCCCAGCGTGGCCCACCCATCCCTGTTCACCTCCGGAGGCCTGGGGTCGATCCGTGCCTGGGGACCCAGGGCCCTGAGGACAGAAGGAGGGTGCCAGTGGCAGATGGCATTTGCAGACAAGCCCCCTGTTCCATCCTGGTTGTGACCCTGGGAGCCCAATTTCACGGTGTCTGTCACCTCTGAGAAAGTCGAGCCTCCTAGAGGCCCGTGACTCAGCTCAAAGCTCAGGAGTAGGTACTGAGGCATCGATCCAGGACTGGGCAGCCTGGAGCCCATGGGGGAGGGTCAGAGGCAGGGGGTAGGGGTGGAGGAAGCTGGCTGTGCCCTCCGGGCCCCATCCACTCTGCACTGGACAGGCCAGGTGGGTGGCTCCTCACTCCATGAGTTGGGCTCACAGGAGCCCAGGCTTTCCTAGGTGCCCTGAAATATGGCCCAGGGGCAGGGGCCCAAGTTTGCTTCCGCCTGTGTGCCCAGGAAGTGAGTCTGTGCTGGTGTGGACCTGTGTGTGGCAGCAGGGGTGAAAAAGAGTGCCACGCATCTGCAGGATTGTGGGTGGGAGCCTCAGGAGAGGAGAGGTGGCCTTCACACAGGTCAGCTGCTGAGCCCTGGCCCTGGTCACACTCTGCCCTGATCGTGGTCACACTCTGAGTCCTGGCCCTGGTCACATGCTGGGCCCTGACCCTGGTCACATCCTGAGCCCTGACCCTGGTCTCCTTCTGGGCCCTGACCCTGGTCACACTCTGAGTCCTGACCCTGGTCACATGCTGAGCCCTGGCCCTGGTCACACTCTGCCCTGATCGTGGTCACACTCTGAGTCCTGACCCTGGTGACACTCTGGCCCTGACCCTGGTCACACTCTGACTCTGACCCTGGTCACATCCTGGGCCCTGACCCTGTGTCTTCCAGGGTCACTTGTGCATGTTCACATATAATTAAACATGTGTCATGTGCTCGAGAGGCCACCTCCTCTCCTAGACACACGTGACAATTGACCACGTGACTCACTCATCTTAGCAAAATGAGTCAGAGGCTCCCACCTGCAGCACAGCCCCTCCACCCGCCCCCGGTGACACACGCACATCACACAGGCTCGACTCCCGCACGGCATCGCTAAACCCTGGGCCCTGGCAGCCCCCGGGGTCCCCCTTGCCCCAGGAGCCCAGGTTATGTGGCCAAATCCCACCCTCTCAGCCACAGACCCCCGTCCCCCGCTCCGGAACCTCAGCAGTGTGGCTCGGGGCCCCTCGGCCGCAGCCCCCTCCTAGCCTGGCCCCGTGGCAGCGGCGAGGGCCTGCAGAGTGGGGGTGTCAGGGAGGGAAAGGGGTGCTTGCGGAGCTCCGTTCAGGAGGATGAGCGGAGGCTGAGTGCAGAAAGGACGGGCGGTGGGCGGTGGGGCTCACGAAGCCCAGAGCACATCCTGGCACTTGGGCCCTTGGCCCTGCGCCAGCCCCTGGCGTCAGAGCAGGAAAGCAGGGCTCCTAGGAGTCTCGGCGGCCTGCAGCTTCGCCCTGACCTGCGAGCAGCACACGGGGGTCCAGTGTGCCGGCCGGGGGCGGGGGCTCTCTGCCAGGGCTCCTCCTGGGGTGCCGGCTTTCGGGGGTGTCTGCTGGGGGCCGGCCGTGCGGGGGCCCCGGGAAGGGCAGGGTTCCACCCCCACCGCGTCTCCAGCTCCGGGACCCTCACTCACATCAGCTGTGGAGGCTCTGGGAGTCCCACCGGGTTGGCCCTTGGCCCCCGTGCCCTCTGCAGCCTGAGCCAGCAGGCAGATGCAGGCACAGGCTGGTGGAGAGGCCGGCGTCCTGCACGGTCTGTGGGGCTGTGGCCCCACTCCAGGCTCCTCAGATGTGCCTCATCTGCACACACGAGCCCTCCGTCTGCAGAGGCCCAGGTGCCGACAAGCCGGGGCCACCCTCAGGCCATCCGGTCTGTGCTGCGGCCCCCACCCCCCCCCATCCCTGGCCCCTTCCTTGGGGTCCCTGCCCCGAGTGCGTCCTGGTCCCTTTAAGAGCCTTGCCCCCATCCTCGGTTTCCTTGGAGAGAGCAGTGAGGGGCAGGCCGAGGGGGGGCGGGCGGAAAGGAGAGTTGGCAGGGCCCCGGGTCGCTGTCAGCCCCTGGTTCCCAGATGGATTCCTCCCACGGAGGCTGGTTTCTGATGGGAGCAGAGGAGGCAGGCAGAGGGGCGGTGGGAGGGGATGGCGTGGCCACCCACTCGCCGCCAGCCTGGACTCGGCCCCAGCCCCTTCCCCAGTGCCCTTCCCTTCTGTCAGCTCCCCCTACGCTGTCCTTGGGGGGCGGGGGCCCGGCAGAGCCCCGCTGGGGGCCTGCTGCGTCTCCCTGCAGGACTGGGAGCTGGAGGGGCAGACCGGCCGGGAGGTCACGGCCCACTGCTAGCTCCTGTGTTCTGAACCCCGAGTGGGCTGGCCCCGCGGCGCCCCGGCTGACAGCCCGGCTGCTGCAGGCACTGCCCTGCACCCCTCGGACCCCCTCACCGCCCTCCTCCTCAGGGCAGCAGGGATGTTTGTGCTTCGGCCTCAAACGCCACCTGCTCTGAGAGGCCTTCCCTCCCGCCTGGTTCCCCACACCGACCGGTGTCCGCCATCTCCCAGCTCAGACCCCAGGGAGCAGGAAGTCCGAGGATCCCCGTGCCCCCTGCTTCCTGTTTGCCTCCCCCCTGCAGAATGTGAGCCCTGCCCCAGCGACACAGTAAGCCTTCAGGAGGCTGCTGGAATGTTCTCCATCTGAAGGGGGTACCTCGTCCTCAGGGGACTGGAAATTTACCAGTTCATTCATTCATTCCCTGAACACATCTCCCCTGCGGCTGGTCTGCCCAGCGTGGTCTGATCCCGTAACAGCGTCCTCCCATCAAGGCACTGAGCCGACAGGATGTGCCCACCTGGGTGAGCCCACCCCCCTCTCTCTCACATTTGGGGTGAGAGGGGCCCTCCCAGGAGCACAGGGTCAGAGGACCTGAGCTTGCTCTCAACGTGGCTCTGAGTTGTCCCCACTGGAGCTCCTTTGGGCCTGCTTGTCCCAAGGACGGGGGGGTCTGTGGGGGTCCTATAGCCATGGTTGGCCGGTCAGGATGGCCCCTCCCTGCAGCTCAGGAATCCCTGGCTCTGCTCACATGGGTCACGCAAGCCCTGGCCTCAGTTTTCTTGACTGTGCAATGGATGAGATGCGTGCCCGGCACCTCCCAGTCTAGGAAGGGCCCCCACCCTCGCCACCAGGCACCTCCCAAGCAACGGCAGAGGGTGGAACCGCCAGTGGAGGACCCCCCCCCCCGTCTGCCTGCCCCCTCCCTGCCCTAGCTCTCCGCCCCCCTCCCCCACTTCCCCTGGCCCCTCCCCTGCTCCCCTGGCTACCTGCTGGCGGGGGCCAGGGCTGCTGAGGCGTGTCTGGAGCGGGGCTTCCCAGGGGAGGGGCGGAATCTGCTAGGGGCATCCTGGGGGGAGACATGTGCTCAAGGACCCGGGTATGTTGGTGGGGAGGGGGCATCTTGGGGCGGGGGCTTTCCTGGACGAAGGATCGGGGCACACGAGCCTCCTGCCAGGCTGTGTGCCCTCCGTCATCTGTCATCTAGTGTTTCCACACCCTCAGGTGGGTGTGGACGTGGCCGAGAGCGTAGCATCCATGGCGACACAGGGAGGGGAGGCTCTCGGGACCTGCCTGGTAGAATGGGGTCAGCACCGTGTGGCACATGGCCGGCCGGTAAGGCCTGTAGGGGTGGGAAACTGAGTCAGCGCCTTGCCTGTCCCTGGAGGCCTTGGAAGAGGGGCTTGGGACAAGGCGGGACCGTGGCCCTCGGCACCCCCATCCCACAGGCCCTGCTCAGTGAGCCTGTGCCAGACCCTGGCCTGGGGCGGAGTGGGCAGCAAGGAAAAGGGTCCCGGAGTCGCCCCAGGGAAGAGGGGACCCCACAGGGAGGATGCTGGGCTGCAGGGGTGCCTCAGTGTGAAGGAGGAGCAGCTGCCCTGTGAGGCCATGCTGACACAGGAAGGGGTGTGTGTGGGCACAGAGCAGAAGGCCCTGGGGAGGGCCTGGGCTGGCCGGCTCGCAGTCGCGTTAAGGTACTGCTAGCAGGACTCCTTCTGTCCGTCTGTCCCTCCATGCGCACCGTGCTGGGACTCTGCATTCAGAGTGAGGCTCACCCCACTAGCCCTGTGCGCCCCCCGGAGGAGGGGTCGGGGCGGGGGCTGCCCGCTGCCCAGGCTGTGTTCTGACGCCCGTTCCTCCTGCCCGATGCCACCCAGCCGTCTCCTCCCTCCTCCTGGAGCCTCGCTGTCCACCTCCCAGGCCCACCGGTGCCACCGGCTGCCAGGGCTCTGTCCATGCCGCCCTGCATGGGCATTGGCCCTGCTGCACCTGTACCTGATCAAGGTACCCGCCAGGGCACCGCCCTCACACAGCAGCTAATGGGCGGCAGGAGGCAGGGGTCTGACCTGCTGTAGGCCTGGGCTCAGCTCCTCGCCCATTCCTTACTCACGATGTCACTGTGGATGGGCCTTTTGTCTCCTTGAGCCTCAGTTTCCACATCTGTAAACGGGGTTGCTGCAGTTCTGAGGTGAGGTGAGGTGTGTCGAGTGCAGGTTGTGGAGCCAGGACATACCCAGCGAGTTGGCGCTGTCCTCACCCTACTCCGGGGGCCTGTGGGAGAAGGGCCTCCCTAGCTGGCACTGTGGCCTGTGGGGACTGCTCGTGCCCAGGGTGAGGGCCAACCCAGTTGGGGGGACAGGCTTCCTGGTAGGGGTGCCTGGGCTGGACGTGCCACCCGGAGGCGGGCGGCCGAGGCTCTCTGGGCCCCTCGCGGCACACCAGGAACCGAGGCAGGTGGCCTGCCCTGGGGCAGACATGAGGTGACGTTCCCCCCGACACTCCCACCACCCTCTGCGGGGGCCCGGCTGCTCACTGTCTGAGGCAGGAAGGCCGTAACCCCACCCCCCGGATGGCCGCCTGGCGCCCCTGCTAGTGGCCCCTGGCGGGGTGGGGGGGTTCAGTGGCCGCCCCGGCCGCAGCAGGCAGGCCCGGGAAGGACTGCGGCGGTCAGCCAGGGGCTGTGGCCACCCGTTCTCCTTTCTAGGCCTCACTGCAGACACCCCGGGAAGCAGGGGGCGGTGGGATGGCCCTGAGGTGGCCCACGTCACGGGCCCTCAGGAGCGAAGGGAACGGGGGACGCCTGGAAGGTGGGCTCAGGGACCGGCCAGGCGGCAGTGTGGCCGCCTGCGCGTCTCGTCCTGGCTGACGGGTCCCGCCCCCACGTGGCCTGGTCGCAGCGGGCACCGAGGAAGCCTGCCGCCTGGTGGAGATGGGGGCCGCCAGCCAGCGTCTGTCACCCGGGAGACGTGCGGAGGTGACGGCAGTTGTGGCCGTGATGCCAGCCGCGGAGGTAATGGTGGGGACTGGCGGGCAGGGTCGCAGCGGTGCCCGTGGCGGCGATGTGCGCACTCCTGGGGGCGTGGGTGCCGGTGGTCGTGTGATGACGTCATTCTCGTGCCTGCCGGTCGCGGAGCCGTAATGACGCCGGTGCCATCGTGGTGGGGGCGTCTCAGGGGAGGCCGGTGACCGGGGCCGGCTGTGATGGGTGGCCGGTGTGGGACTTGGTGCAGTCGGGGACGCTCAGCACGGGGCCACGCACACAGGCTGGGCGTGCTTCCTGCAGCCCTGGTGGGGCACGAGCGGGGTGGGTGTCGGGGCAGTGGCCCCTTGGCTGGCAGGGGTAGGTGCGGGACGGTCAGGCTTGGCCAGAGGCACAGCAGGGAAAGTCGTGAGGTGACGGGCTCAGGTAGGACCCTAGGGTGCAGGCCTCCGAGCTGGGAGGGGCCAGCGGTCCTCTGAAGCCTGTCACTTTCTTGGAGGGCTGGGACCCTGGTCTGCCTGGGTGAGGAGAGGGTGTGAGGACAAGAGTGTGGACCGTGGCAGAGCCCGTTTCTGGGGGAGGCGGGCCGCGGTGCCAGGAGGGAGCGAGGAGGCTGCACCAGGCCTTGTGAGGAAGGCGAGCGGCCTCGGGGTCTCCAGTCACGAGGCTCAGACACTGTTGGCACCAGGAGAGGCGGCCCCATGGGCAGGAACACGGGCCTGGGGGCGGGGGGGGGGCGGGGAGCATGTGGGTCTCACCTGGCAGCTCACTTAGCACGACCCAGGTCAGGCAGATGTCCGTCCCCCGGCGCCCACGGGCCACAGACACCAGGGTCCCCTCAGGACCACAGGTGTTGCCCCCAGGCCCCCAGCTGAGACAGGATGGGGCCGATCTGGGCCAAGCCCTGGGGAAGCGGATTTGGCCTGCCCTGCAGGTTCCCACAAGCTGGTGGCCAGGTAGGGGCTGGGCACAGCGTGGGGCGGGGTGGGGGGGCTCAAGGAGCCCTCCCAGAGGCGGCAGTGGCTCTGGGGACCCCGAAGGACCGGGTGAGTCAGCCAGGGGACAGGAGGGCATGTGGTCAGAGGCTCAGGCCACAGTCAAGGCCGGGACGCAGGCGAGGGCAGCTGTGCTCTGGGACAGCGGTTCCCGCAGGACCAAGGGGGCTTGGGAGTCATGATGAGCTCTGGCCACTGGGTGAGGTAGGACCTAGGGAGGGGGTCCCAGCACAGAAGCAGGGCAGGACCTGATGGAGGGGGCAGGTGCAGTGCTCAGGAATTCACAGGCTATCCCGGCAGGCTCCCTGGAGGAGCCTTGGCACCAGCCTTGATCTAGGGCTCAAAAGTCAATAGGCAGAGGGGGGAGGTGGGCCCCCTGATGGGTGAAGCATGCTTTAGCAGGCCCTGTGCCCAAGACGGCTGCTTTGGGGAGGACGAGGGGAGGCTGCCGTTGAGGGTCTCCAAGGCCAGGCTGAGAAACTTTGGGGGGCCCCTGCCTGCAGAGACGCTTCACCTGCTCCCCGTTGCCCCATCCGGTGTGCTGTGCCCACTCCGGCTTCCTGTCGTGTGGGAGGACACCGGTGAGTCATTCACACTCTGGTGCGAATTAGCCCATCAAACCCCAGGGGACCCTGACGGGCTCAGTCCGGTAACAGATTTGCTTCGTGGGCCGGCAGGAGGCATCGTGAACCAGCAGCAAATGCCCTAGTTTGGTGGGTGGACGGGTATCAGGGGCAGGGGGGGGCGGTGTGTTCAGCACACCCTCTGCATTACTGTCCTCTGATGGACCATGAGCACAGGCCCGTGAGCCGTGCATCCCTGTGTCTCCCCGAACAGGGTGCTGGGTAAGGATCTGTGCCCACTTCACAGGAGGGGGCGCAGCTCAGCTCCAAGCGGCCGGGATGGGGTCTGCCCCGTTCCCCCCTCGTGGGCTGAGCGCTGGCCAGGTAGCAGGGGGGTGGCTGTGCCACAGGCTGAGTCTTGTCCCAGGGCTCTGATGCACCTCGGCTCCCCTCACCCTGGGCCCCGGGAGGCACCTTGGCAGTCCTGTCTGAGGGCTGAGGACCAGGCCCACCGTGGACAGGAGCGGCCTGTCTTCTCTGAGGGCTCTCCCGTGGGACACAGGGACAAGGCGGGGCCCCACGCTCAACTGAGAGTGAGATGAGGTGGGGGTCTATGTACTGGGAGCTGGGGTCCGCAGCCCGAACGGGGCTCAGAGTGCCAAGTCAGCTGAGGGAGGGTGGAGGGCCCTGGGGGTCCCTGAGGGAGGACGACATGGCGCTGGCACTGTGGGGACGAAATTCGGTGGGGGTCCCACCAGGGTGGTGGCCAGCAGCCGTCAGATTGTTGGTGCCTTTTACAAGCAGGCCGGTGGGACCTGCTGAGTGGTCGGCTGCAGGGAGTTTGGGGGGAGGCCTGGAGGCTGACCTCGGGCAGCGGGAGCTTAGAGGGGCAGAGGGGCGCCCGGCCCCCACTGCATGCTGGTGGCAAGGCGAGCGGGCTGGGACAGGACCCTGAAGCCATGAGCAGCGCCCAGTGTGTGGGGGTGTGGATCAGGGATGGCCTGGCTGCGGGAGTTGGGGGCTGGCCGTGGCCATGGTGGCCATGGGGGCCGTGGGGCCGTGGGGGCCATGGGGGCCGTGGGGCCGTGGGGGCCGTGGTGGCCATGGGGCCGTGGTAGCTGTGGGGCCGCGGGGGCCATGGGGGCCGTGGGGCCGTGGGGGCCGTGGAGGCAGAACCAGCCTTGCAGCACCCTAGGTGGTGGGATGAGGGAGGTGTGGCCCTGCCATGGGAGCCCTGGTCTGATGGGGGAGACACAGCTGTTTCATGGGAGCCCTGATCTGAGGGGCTCAGCGACCCCCACAAGCCAGCAGGGAGGGGCTCCTGCTCTAAGCCCTGGACCCCCTGCCCTCCTGGTGGCGGGAAGTGCTGCTGCCCGGCTCCTTCTGTCACCCTGGACGTCACCCTGGACCCGGTGGGGGGGGGCAGGTGTCACTGACCCAGATTCCTCAGGCCTGGGCTCAGGGAGGTGGGGGGTTGGCTCCATGACCCAGTTATCCCGAGTTTCTGAAGCTCAGACATGAGCCAGTGAATGGTCTCCTGTGTGGCCGCTGTGTGAGAGGGGGTGGTGACCTGCCCGCTGCAGAGATGGGGACAGGTGGCCCCGAGGCAGGAAGGATGTGGTCGGGTATGGGAAGGAGGTGCGTCCTGGCGGTTCTACTGCCAAGAGGGCTGAGGATTCCCGCCTTTCCCAGGTCGGGGTGGGGGGGAGGCAGGACTACGATGCCGATGGGGCTCTCCGGTCAGCGACCACCCAGCCACCTGTCTTGCTCAACCTCAGTCCTTGGCTGGTGTCAAGGGCAGGCGGCAGGCTTGGCTGACCAGCTGAGCAACCTCTTCTGGCAGGGCTGGGCCACCTCTCCCTCTGCTCCGGGTGTCAGGTCCCCGCGAGGACCCTCTCGGAGCTGCTCTCCAGGGGCCTGTGGTTGAGGGCTGTGTGCTTGCGGTCCCGGCCCTCCTGCTGTCCTCCGCTGCCGCCTTGGACAGTGGCAGCTGCTCTCTGGGCCTCAGCTTCAGATCTACACAGCGGAGCTGGGGGTTTTTCAGGGCTTAACTAAGGAAGCGCATAGGGCGCGGTCATCATCGGGGTGTGAAAGGGAATCAGACGGCCCCTGTCCCACTGTCCCTGTGCTACGTGTCGGGAGCCCGAGCCTGATACAGGCCGCAGGGGCCTGCTGATGCCAGGGAGGGACGCCGCCAAGGGAGCCTGCCCTGCGGCCCTGCGGGGTCAGGAGGAGCCCCAGCCCCCTGGCTCCAGGTCCAGGCTTCTTCCAGATCCGCCAGCAGCCGCCGGCGTCCTGGACCGCGGGCCGACCAGCTGTTCTCGGGAGCGGGGTGGGTGCTTTCTCATGCCCTCATGCCAGGCAGGCAAAGTGGGCAGCAGCCCCTCAGCCCCTCCTCTGAGAGCCTGATAAGCTAAGTGGCATCCTTATCAGGGGCCCTGCGGGGCCATTCCCCCAGGAGGGGGCCTACAGCTGTCAGCCTGGCGCCCTGCAGACTCGCCAGCGCTGCCTGGGAACCTGCCAGGCTGCTGGCCCAGCCAGCCCGGCTCCTCTCACCCCAGGCCTCAGGGACCGACCCCTCCTTGTCCTCCTGGGCAGAGAGCTGGGGTCCGGTCCCCCCCCCCGCACCCCCTCCCAACTCTGTTCAGTGGACGAGAGCAGAGGCGGCCTCTGTGCCTGAATCTTGAGAGGCACAACCTTGAACCCAGGAAGCTGGCCACAGACCCCGCTCTTGAGAGCAGCTGCTGGGCTAA
>NC_043714.1:76963789-76972008 GCF_006229205.1 Suricata suricatta
GGGGGGGCGGGGGGGCTGGGGCTGGACCCATCCCTCCCCGGGGCGGTCGCCCCCGCGGCCTGGCCAGGGCCCGCCTCTGGAGAGGGTGGGTGGGACCTGGGTGGGTGGCGGTGTGGAATTGGGCACTGGCCTGGTTGGAGCTGGGCTCCCCTCCTCCGGCCAGTGACTGATGGGTGAGTCTCCCCGACTCTCCTTGGGGGCTTGGAGGGAACCGACCCTCGAGGGAGCGAGGCAGGTTGGGCCTAGGCTTTTGGGGACTGGGGAAGGCTCGGCCTGGGGGAGATGGCAGACCCCTTCGCCTGGTCGGTGTCCCCCTCAGCTGGGGGGCAGGGTCCTGGCCTGCCTGGGAGAGGGCGGACCAGGAGCTGCCGCCTACCTGGGGGACCGTCCCCAACCTCCCCAAGTAGACCTGGGCTCTGGAGGCAGCGTGGCCCCAGGTAGGCGTCCTGGGGCACCTGAGGGTGCTGGGTCTCGCCCAGGTCCACAGCCCTCCTGGGCGAGGCCCATCTTCGCCAGGGCCTCCTTTTTGTTCCCATGATTCTTGTGGGGGCTGCTGGTTTCTATGGTGACGGCATCTGGGGCCAGCTCCCAGGCTGGAGCCCTGGGTGCTGGGCTCAACCCACTGGGGCTGCTGGGCTGGCTTGCCCAGGGCCGAGCTCCAGTCACGGGGTCCCGGGAAGCCCCCCACCCACGGGGCCCCCTGAGGAGGGAAGGGGCTCCCAGACACCACAGGCCCAGGCCCGGTGGGGAAGGGTCACTGAGCCGCAGATGTGGATGGCAGACCCTGCAGGGGGACCGGCCCTCCTGGAGTTTGGGGTCGCGGGCCCTCATCAGACGGGGGTGCCCCAGATCAGCCCTCTGGGACACCCTTCCTTCTGGGTGGAAAATCGCTCCAGGCCTTTCTGAGAATGTTCTGCCCACCACCCCTTGGTCCAGTGGGACGTGGGTACGGAGAGCCATGTTGTCAGCCAGGGTCCCTAATGGGGACGGAGCTGGACGGGACCTTACAGGTCATTGCCATAAACCTTCCAGTAACAGACAGGGAAACTGAGACCTGGGGAGGGTGCCCTCAAGGTCCACAGCCTTCCTGGGGAAGGTCTTTCTTGGGGCAAGTCTGGCTGGACAGGGGTCTCTCCTCAGTGTACCCTTCCCCATCCGGCTGTCCCTATGACAGGGCTGTCGTGTTATTGGTTCTGGACCAGGGACCTGAAGGCAGGAGCCAGGGCCATCCTGGGGGCTCCCTGGAAGAGGTGGCTTTCTGCATAGGTAGTTACCCACGCTAAAGCAGCAGGCTTCTTTGCACCCAATGGGGATGGGGGCTTCTAAGGCCCCCATGAGGCCTGGCCTTGGGCCCCCAGGTGGCGGCTCGTCCTCAGGAGTTTGAGGATAAAGGCCCGGGGCAGGGGAAGGATGTGCACCTGGGATTAGAGTTGGAACACTGGCTTGTCCCTGACACACGGTGACTCTGGCTGGCCTTCCATCCGTTTCCTCTCTTGTAGAACAGAAGTGGCCGTGTGTCACTCAGGGTGGCTGTGAGGGTGGCCCGGTTGATGGCGGCAGGGGGCTCCAGGACCAGGGTCTGCAAGCGTTGGGGGGGCCTGCGTGGTGCAGACGGAGCCTTCCACACAGGTGGTGTCGGGGTGGGGGGCTGGGCCCCCCAGGTCAGCTCTGCCGCAGAGGCCGTGTCTGGCGAGGGGCGGGCGGGCGGCCGGCCCTGTGACACCAGGCACGGAAGGCTTGGTGCCCGGGCGTCTCCCGGAAGACCGGCCCGCTCCGGACACAGCGCCTGGGGGCTACTGTGCCAGGGCGGGCGGACTGGAGTGCAGAGTCTCGGACTGCGAGCGGTCTGACCTTGTGTCAGGTAGGGGTGCGTCAGCATGTGGAACGGCGGGACCCCCTCCCCGTGTCCCCTCAGAGCAGCTGAGGCTGAAGGTACGGCAGCTCACGCCGGCCAGAGCCTCCCACTGGCCACGGGCCTGAGGGCAAGCTGCCTGGCCACTGGGAGCCTCCGTTTCCTCATCTGTAAGATGGCACCGTAGTCGGCTCTGCCCGAAGGGCATGGGGAGGGCTCAGAGCCCAGGTGCCGGAAGAGCTGGGGGGCTCCGCCTCCTGCCCGTGCTCACCTGCTGGCCTCCCCCCTCCTTTCCTGGCCAGCCCTGGCCCCAGCGAGGGGTGACCCCAGAGGTACCAAGTAGGAGGGACCGAGCTGTCACATACCCCATCACCACATCTGACCCCCGTGCGTGCCCGGGGCTGCGGCCCGTGCCAGCCCCCAGCCCTGCCCCAGAGGAGCACGGGCTCCCATGGGAGAGACAGATGTGTGTCAGACAGGCCGGGGACACGGCACAGCCTCCGTCCCTCCTGGGGGGTTGACTTGGGAGGGGTGTGTGAGGAGAAGGTTTGGAGCGGGGCCCTGAGGGGTGAACAGGAGTTCAGCAGCTGAGTTCAGAGGAGGGGGGTGACAGTCACCTTGGGGAAAGTGAGGATGGCAGAAAGCAAGCAGGGGACAGGGCGGGGCTCAGAGGCAGGGGTGCAGAGGTGGGGCGCTGGGGCAAGGCGAGGGCTGCGGCAAGCTGGGGCTGCGTCCTGAAGGCAGTGGGGAGCCGGGTGGCTGGGGGCTGATGGAGAACGGTGTGGGATTGGGGTCTCAGAGGGGCCCCAGCAGGAGGGGCAGCAGAGGAACCTGGCTGGCAGGTGGGGTGGTGGCAGAGGTGGGCTGAGCCAGGATGGGGTGCACCTGCCTCTTCGCTGGCCCGGGTTGGACGCGCGTGGGGATTCGGGTCTGAGCAGGTGGCCGCACCGGGAACCCTGCGGTGTGGGGTGGCCACCGGGGACCGGAGTCCGGAACAAGGGCCAAGAGATGATGGCACAGACGGGGTGCTGTGGTCACAGCCCAGGCGCCAGGGCCAGATGAGGTGCCAGGCCAGGGCAAGGAGGGAGGGGAGGCAGGACCCAGGTGTCCCCCACTCCCGCCCGAGCTCTGCGTGGAACCCGCATGTCAGATCCCAGCTGTGCCGCTGGCCGCTGGAGGGTTGAGTAACTGCTCTGAGTCACGTCTGTGAGGGGGCGATGCTGTCCGCCCCCGAGCTGCAGCGGGGACGGAGCTCAGCGAGATGTTGGCGGCACGCAGCACAGCCTGGCGTGGACGGCCGTCTACAAAGCATGGCTGTTGCTGCTGGTGTTTCTGTCAGGTGCCTGAGACCGTGCTCCTGGCCTCACGGGGCTCAGAGCTCAGCAGGGCAGGAGCCCGCCTGTGCTGGCGTCAGGGCTTATTTACGTGGGAGCCGTGAGCCATGGGGGGTGTTGGAGCTGCTAGTAAGAGGACCACAAAGATGGTGCTTGAAGAAGGAGCTGTGTGTTTCGGATACATGGATGTGTGCACGGTCGGGGAGAAGATTGAAAGTAGGGAGCTGAGGCGGCAGAAACCAACAATAACCACATAGACAACAACAGAGAGGAGTCTTGGGTAGGTGGAGGGTGGGGACCCTCAACGTAAGACGAAGAGACAGAGAGAGAAGTGGTGGCTCAGACTGAATGTTCAGTGAGGGCCTTGGCGAGGGAAGAGCCCGCTGTGTGAAGGTCAGAGGAAGAGCACTGGGCAGAGAGAGGAGCATGTGCAAAGGCCCTGGGGTGGCACTGAGCTTGGCTACAGAACAGGTCTCCATCAGGAGCTGGCTGGCTTTTGCCTTTTTTCTCTCTGTGTGGGTTGGAGCCAATCTCCTGCCCTGGAAATCTCTCACCCAGCGCCCCTAACAAGCGCTGGAGCTCCCCGGGACCCGGGCCACTCACTCTGTCGCCCCTGTCTTCTCCACGCCATCTGGAACCTGCGGGGCCAGGGCTGTCAGGAGTGACGGATGAGCCAGGTGGAGGAGGAAGGAGTGGGCAGGTTGGGGCGGGGGACAAGCTGGCTGGCACGTGGCTGCCAAGGCTAATGAGGGCAGATGGGGGCAGCCGGCCACGGACCAGGAGGCAGCCACTTTCTCGGCCACCCATGACTTGCATGGCCAGCCGGCCTTCAGGGTCACCTGGCAAGTTCAAGGGGCAGGCCGCGGCCACAAGCCCCCACTTACCTCGGGCTCTCCGCCCCCGGTGTGGACACGCACCCTGGGTCGTGCCCCCAAGGACGGCTGGCCGCCCAGCCCACCTTGGATGACTCCCTTCACTTTCCCGGAGCCCGCCTTCCCTGCCTCCAGCCAGCCCGGGGGGCTCAGGGACATGAGGCCACTGGCTACAGGGACGGCGGGTCTCACCCGGCAGTGGGGCCCAGGCTGGAGCAGCGGCGGGGCACAGGCGGTGGTGTGTCCAGGGTGGGGATGGCCGTCCAGGCCGCAGGAACAGCCTGCGCTTGGGCGGGTGCTGCGCTGTCGGGCGGGTGTGGGCAGCGGCGCCGGGGACAGGCTGTGGTGCCTGGAGAAGGCGGGGGGGGGGGGGCACCATCCGAGGGCGAGCACACCGGGCGGCGCCTTCAGGAACGGGCAGAGGGGGAGAGGATCACGGCAGTGGGCCGGGGTCAGCCAGCGCCTGACAGCTGCCTTGGGGGCCGTCGGCTGAGTCAGACCTGGAGCAGGGACAGGAGTGTCCACTTTAGGGTGGGGGACCCCTAAGAAGCCGTGCTTTCCTGTCACGTCCCCACCGCGCCCCTCACGCCCAGCGGCAGCAGGCTGGGTTGGGGCTGCGATCACCCTCCTCAGTCCCTCCCGCAGAGGAGCCTCAGGCGGTGCTCAGCAAGTAGGCGCTGCCCCCTGGCACATGCCAGCAGCTGGGGCTCAGTGGGGCCCTTGACATGGACTGTGTGGGCCAGAGGTCACACGAGGACGGGTGCGGACCAGCCGGGTGTCGGGGCTGCGCCGAGCTGCGTGGTGGGGAGGCTGGTCTGTTTTCCAGCCCGAGGCCCGTCTGAGGGGCGCCTCCACGTGGCAGGCTGGGAAGGGCCTTCTGGGCGGAGGGACTGTCTGGTGCAAAAGCTCTGAGGTGGGGACCAGGAGGCAGCCAGGTGACGGGGAGCAGTCTCATGAGACGGAGGCAGAAGGTGGGCAGGGCCAGGCCCAGAGGCCTCTGGAGCATTCTGACAGTTTGGGGGTGGGGCGCAAGTAGGGAGCACTCCGAGCGGGGCAGGGAGCACTCCGAGTGGCACTCCAATGGGGGGTGAGAGGAGCATTCTGGGGCGGGAGAACACTCTGAGTGGGGTGCGGGAGCACTCCAGGTGGGGCAGGGAGCACTCTGGGGCAGAGGAACACTCCGAGTGAGGCGGAGGACGCTCTGGGGCATGGGAGCACTCTGAGTGGGGCAGGGAGCACTCCGGGCCAGGGGAGCACTCCGAGCGGGTGGGGAGCACTCCGAGCGGGGCAGGGGGCCACTGTGAGCAGGAGAGCACTCCAAGTGGGTCAGGGAGCACTCTGGGGCAGGGGAGCACTCCGAGTGGAGCAGGGATGTGACCTCTATTGGCATTTTACAAAATTCTCTTGCCACCACTCGGGGAAGAGCTGCGGGGCCCAGGGCAGGGACGGGGTACATATCAGCGGGCGGAACACAGTTGGCGGAACGCAGGGACCTGGCAGAACAGAAGGGACATCGAGAGGGAAGAGTGTAAAGCAGGGGCGCCTGGAGGGGCAGCGGGCGTCGGTGGTGGGGACGGGGCTGGAGGGGCAGCGGGCATTGGTGGTGGGGACGGGGCTCAGGCGGCGGAGGCAGGGGGTTGGACGCAGCGGGAGCAGAGGCGCCGTGCAGGGAGCCCCACCTTCCGCTGTCAGCTGCCTTCCAGAAGCATGCAGGGTAGGCACTGTGAGGCGGGGCTGGCGCCCCTGTGGCCTGTGTGTGACACGGGGAGACCCTCCTCTGGGACCGCGTGGAGGCGGAGGTCTGTGAAGTGTAGGCAAAGGCTTCCTTGAGTGGGGGTGGGGAGCAGGCCACTGTAACTGTGAGGGGGGATGGGGGGGCTGCGGCAAAGGTCCCACCTCCAGCGGGAGGACCGCCCACACCAGGGGAAGGCTCCCTGGCCCCACCCCCCACAGTGACCACGTGGCTGGGCCTCACTCCGCTTTCTCCCCACCGAACCCTCAGAACATGGAGAAGGTGATCGTGCCGTCGGTGACGCTCATCGTGGGCTGCGGCGTGTCCTCCCTCACCCTGCTCATGCTGATTATCATCTACGTCTCCGTGTGGAGGTAGTGCCTGAGCGCTCTCGGGGCATGGGGGGCGGTCCCCCAGGGTCCTGGGAACTCGGTGGCCAGGGTGAGGTCTTGTCCCTTCTCCTTTGAGGGCAGCTGCAAGGGTGGGCTGGTGCATAGCCCCCTTCCCAGTCAGCGGTACTGTCCCCTCCATCGTCACCCTGCCTCTGTCTCCCCCTGCCCATCGCCATTACAGATGGACTGCACCCCCACCTCACCTCTGCCGCCACCCTCTTCCCTCTGTCCCCCTCTCCCCCATGGTCCCCACCCGCTCCCTGAGGGCTGCTGCCTGGAGGCAGAGGCAGAGGTGGGGCATGCACCAGTCACCCTTTCCTCCTGCCCCCTGCCGTGCCCACCCTGTTGCACACTGGCAGATGCCAGCTGGCCTGCTCCCCAGCCAAGTGCCTGCCCTTGGGCCCCGCAGCCCCCAAGTTCTGTGTCCTGCCACACAGAGGTGCCAGGTCTTCTCTAAGCCCAGAGTCCGGTCTCAGGGCGAGAACCTCCACAGGCATCCCCAGGCCACAGGGCCGCAGCACGGACCCTGGGCCACTCCCCCTGCCAAGCAGGGTGCGGTAAGGCAGCAGTCCCCAGCAGTCCCCAGCCCTGGGGTAAGGGGTGTGTGTGCGCAGGTGCGAGCCCGAGTCAGCCCCGTGAGGCCATAGACGGGCGTGGCGTGTGAGGGCCCCCAGAGCCCTGCTGTTAGCCCTGAGCAGCTCTGGGACTGGGAGTGAGTCAAGGTCACCCGCCCCAGTAGCCCCACATCCACCTCCACAGGCAGCAGCACTGATGCCGCACCCTGAGGCCAACAAGGAGAGATCGATGTGTTGGCAGGGGGAGGGTTGGCACGGGGGGGGGGGAATGTCAGCCTGTGTTTCTTGCATCCCCTGCTCACTCTGCCCTCGGGCAGGGGCATTGAACCACACCCCGGCATCCAGCCAGCACCCAGTGCGCCTCCCACTCAGCCCCTCCTCAGGCCACCTGTCCCAGTCCCTGTGGGCGTGCTTGGCCCATGGGGCCAGCCCCTCGGCCTCCAGCCCTGCCTGCTGTGCTTCTGAGGGTTTTGCTGAAGAGTTTCAAAGCGCCTCCTTTCCGAGCCCTGCTGGCCGAGGCACAGCCCTTGTGAGCTGCAGTCAGGACCCCAGCCCGAGGGAAAGTGACCCCCCCCAAGGTCACACAGCACATCAGGCTGCATCACGGCCCCTGAGGGGCCACCCTGTACCCTCTGCTCACCACCTGTCTGGCTCTCGGCCCCCAAGGCCACTGGGAGGCTGCCCTGGAAACAGGGAGGAAAAGTGGTGCTGGCTAACGCTTTGTGCATCCTGTCCCTTGAATTTCAGTCACAGGCCTGAGCAGAAGGTGCCGTCACCTCCTCCAGTCTCACAGATGGAAAGATGGAGGCACAGAGGGGTTGGGCCACCTGCCCAGTGTTACACAGCTGGGCACGGCTGGGCCGCTGCAGCCTGGGCTCTGCGGCCCCCGTTCAGAACCGCTTCGTCTTCTTGCCTCAAAGTCAGGATTGAACGGGCTGGGAAGGGGCTAGTGGGACAGGGGACAGCTGGGGTGGAAACCAGGAGCAGGCAGAGACTTGAGACCCCAGGAAAGAGCTGTGTCCAAGGGATCCAGTGACAGGGAGAAAAGGGAAGGCAATTCTAAGGGGAAGCCGTCCCCCGCAGGAATGGCCAGCAGTGCTCGGTGGCTCCCCACAGCCTCCCTGGCACCTGACAGTGTGCTGGGATTGGGTGTAGGACAGGGGAAGCAGTGGTGCTGGTGGTGGTGACAGTGGTCATGGTGGTGGTGGTGACAGTAGTCATGGTGCTGGTGGTGGTGACAGTGGTCATGGTGGTGGTGACAGTGGACACAGTGGTGGTGACAGTGGTCATGGTGGTGGTGGTGACAGTGGACACAGTGGTGGTGACAGTGGTCATGGTGGTGGTGGTGACAGTGGTCATGGTGGTGGTGACAGTGGTCATGGTGGTGGTGGTGACAGTGGACATGGTGGTGGTGATGACAGTGGTCATGGTGGTGGTGGTGACAGTGGACACGGTGGTGGTG
>NC_043714.1:76972108-76973152 GCF_006229205.1 Suricata suricatta
GGGGGGGCAGCCCCGCCACCCGCCTGCCCAGCACCGCTCACCCCAGCCCAGGCAGAGGAAGCGCTTGCGGATGAGGCGGTTCCGGAGGCGGCCGGTCACGGCCATGTAGGACTGCCAGGCCTCGGTGAGCACCCAGCAGAAGGAGGACAGGAAGAAGAAGTGCAGGAAAGCAGCCACCAGCGTGCACACCACCTGGGTGGGGCCAGCGGGCAGGTCAGGCGGGCGGGCGCCACTCGCCGGTCCCCATGCCGCCCCACGTGAGGGGCCTGGTGAGGCTGACACAATGCAAGGCCCACATCTGCAGTGGTCATGAGGTCAACTCTGGGCAGGAAGCCACCGAGGGGTCCCCTGGACCACGGCCTCCAGGAGGGCTGTTGATTGGCTCGGCCCCTCTAGCCCCCAGGAGTGCTGTGTCCCCACAAACTGCCAGGGACAGAACCCCCCTCCCTCCATCTTCCCTAACCACTCAGAGACATAGCGGATGCCATCAGGAGCCCACCCAGAGGCTCTGAGCTGAGCCCCCCTGTTCAGCAGGTGGTGAGCTGACACCCAGGGAAGGCAAGTCCCCCTCAAGGCCACATGGCAATGCACAGACAGGACTGGGGCCTTGACCTGGCTCGTCTCGAAGTGCCAGTCCAGCTGGGGACCCCAGACCCGAGTCCCGGCTGCAGTCAGAGCAGGAGGGCGAGGACTCTGCGGCTCCAGTGCTCTCCTCCCCGAGCTTCCTTGGGATCCTTTTGGGGGTCATCACGTCCCCCCATCCCCCCTGGGCACACTGGGGTGTGCACGGTAGGGCAGAGATCACTTACCTTATTGCGGGTCTGGGTCTGCCCAATGAGGATGAGGGCGTTGGAGGAGATGATGGACAAGCAAAAGTTGATGAGAATGACGGACCTCTCTGAGCGGATGTACCTGTGCGAGACTGGTGTCAGGGCCTCTTCTTCCCAGGAAGCGGGGTCCAGAGGGGGGCTGCCAAGACCACAGCACCACCTCCTCTCTGCAGACACTGCTGCTACCCCTGTCACCACCACCCTACCATCACCA
>NC_043714.1:76973252-76978652 GCF_006229205.1 Suricata suricatta
ATTGATTGATTTTGTGAGAGAGAGAGAAACCACACGTGGGGCAGGGGCAGAAAGAGGGAGAGAGAGATTCCCAAGCAGGCTCAGCACAGAGCCTGATGTGGGACTCAGTCCCTCAGACCATGAGATCATGACCTGAGCTGAAATCAGGAATCTGATGCTTAACCAACAGAGCCTCCAGTGCCCCAAAACATTTCCTTTTTTATCTGAAATTCAAGTGTGACTTGGCTTCCTGTGTGTCATTTGCTGACCTGGCTGCCATGCCCCCGGCCCCACAGGCCCTCACCCCCTTCCACCTCCTGTCCCCTCCCCTTACTCCAGCCCCTCAGGGGCTTCTGGGTCACACTGCGCACCCGCCTCACCCACCTCTGGGGCTGGAAGGAGGCAGAGGGCGGACAGGGCTGGGATGGTGGGCTCACCGACTCCCTTCCGTTCTGGTCCTTCCTCAGGGCTCCCTGCGCTGGTCGTGGCCATTTCTGTGGGATTCACCAAGGCCAAAGGGTACAGCACCATGAACTAGTGAGTCGGGGCAGGGTGGGGATGGGGCGGAGGCCTCTCGGCTCCCCCAGACCCTCCCACTGCCCTAGAAGGTGACAGCTGGCTGGGTGCCCATCTCACAGAGGAGAGACCCAAGGCTGAGAGAGGGTGGGGGCCCTGGGGCTAGAGGCTGGGCTCCTCGAGGGGCCACTTCCTGGGATCGGCCAGCTCTTCCTTGGGTACCTTGGACAGCTCTGGGGGCCTCAGTTTCCCCTCTGTGCCAGTGTGTGCACCTCTGTGTGATTGTAGTGACGGGGGGGGGGGCGTGTACAGCCCCAAGGAGGGCAAGGCAGGTGGTAGGGGGCCTATTTCACAGATGAAGTCAGTGAGGCCCTGAAGGGTCAGCTGGGCCAGGTCCAGGGGCCTTGAACTCCAAGCCAGGAAGCTTAGGGTTATCCTAAAAGCAGTATGGTGATTCCCAGGGTTGGGAGAGAGGAACCAAGGCCTGGATGGGGCTGTGGCCCCAGGCCACAAGGGAGGAACAGGGGAGCCTGAGGCAAGGGGACCAATACAGGCTGCATGGGCGTGGCTCTCTGTGGAGCCCCAGGGGGACAGGCCCTGAAGCAGGTCCCCACTGGGCAGCAGGGGCAGTGGACATGAATGAGGATCCAGTTACTGCTGGGAGGTAGAGATGGATGCGCCCCCAGCACCGAGAGGGTCAGGGTGGATCAAGGGAAGATGAGGACATTGAAGTGGGGTTCTGAAGGATGAAGAGGAGTTTGACAGCATGGGGTGGAGTGCTCAGGGCAGAGCAAACAGCACAGGAGAACGCAGTGTCTTCACTGCACTCGAGGGCCCCGTGGGCGGGAAGCGTGGGGCCGGCGACCGCGTGTGGGGTGCGGAGAGGCCAGGCCAGCGTGTGAGCAGAGTGCTGGGCGCCCCAGCCTGGGCTGAGTGAGCCGGAGGAGTGCCAGACCAGGGACCCACCCCAGAATTTTGGAATTGTCAGGAAGAAGGGTCTGTGTGTGAGGTTTGGGGGCGGGGGTCTAGGAGGAGAGTCGGGGGGCAGCCTGGGGCGGTCAGGACACCCTTACTTGGCCAGCCTGGCTCTGTGCGGTGTGGTTCCCAGCGGCTGCGACCCGCCCTGCGCCCACCTCTCTGTCTGGAAGCCGGGGCCCTGAGGGCCGGGAAGGCAGTGTGGGTGCGCGGCGTGCACACGAGAGGGCCCGCTCCCTCTGCCGCCGCCCCGGCGCCTCACCTGCCTTCCCGGGGGGGGTGGGGGGGGCCACACCTGTCCGCTGACCGGCCCGTCTCCCTCCGCAGCTGCTGGCTCTCCCTCGAGGGGGGACTGCTGTATGCCTTCGTGGGACCCGCCGCCGCTGTTGTGCTGGTACTGAGCCCCGCCCCCCGCCGTCCCAGGTGCCCGTGGGCTCTGTGCGGTGCCCTTTCCGGGTCACTTTGATCACCAAGGGGTGGATGGCCTTCACGGCTCCCCTGACCTCCCCTCGGGGTACAGGGGCGCAGAGGCTGGGCTGTGGTCGTGGCCTTTCATTTCTGTGAGCACAGCATGTGTGATTATTGGGCACCAGCTGTGTACCTTCTAGGAGATCCATGTGGGTTCACTGGGTGAGTGGCCGGCTGAGTGGGGCAAGGGGACAGATGGCTGACCAGGGGAGTGGGCAGTGCCAGCTAGGCCTGGGGGAGGAGCAGAGCCTGAGGCTGGGGGCCAGGGTGTGTCCCTTGCTGCCACCAGCTGTCACCCTCTTGAGAAGGAAGCACCCCCTTGTTTTCCCTTGCCACTACTTCCCACACTCCCTTGGGGACAATGTGAAAGGGTGCCATGTGGCACACAGGGTCATTGTCCCCAAGTTGGGGCTGAGTGAGGGGAAGCTGGGCACAGCTAGGGGTCTCCACCGCCCTGCCCGAGCCCAGCCCTCTCCACGCAGGACTGTGCCATGAGGGGGGGGCACAGGCACGGGGGAGGCCCCGTGTGTGAGGGTGGAGGCGTGGGCAGCCGGCCTAGCCCGAGGGTCCCGGTCCTTTATCCCTTGAAGGGAGAGGCCTGCGTGCTGTGCATGTCAATGCCACACTTCAGAGACCAGGCCGGCTCGCCATTTTAAAGACAGGCAACCCGGGCGGGATGGGAGGCTCAGACGGTGGTGGGGGAGCACCCCATCCCCCACACTCCCTCCCAGGGTGCATCCAGAGGGCACGGCTGGACCCCAGCCCAGGGCCCCATCAGTGACACGAGGACACACAGGTAAAGATGGCAGGGTGCTAGTGGCTGCTGTCTTGTCCCTCTCTGCCCCTGGCCTTGTCAGAAATGAGGTCACCCAGGAAACATGCCTCTAGCATCGGTGCCCGCGTCTGGGAACTTTCCGTTCAGATGGGGATGAAAGGCAGGGCCTGGCCGCTGCGCCCCGACCGAGGGCTGCAGGGCGTCGGGGCCCCCACAGCCGGAGCTGCGTAGTCTGGGGCCCGTCCTCTGCAGCCTGGGAGCCGAGGGGGCATTCAGGGGGGGACAACGGAAAGAGTGGGAGCCTCCCTCCCCAGGAGAAGGGACACCCCAAGGCCTCCGGGGCCATGGCTGGGCTGCCGGGGGCACCCTGGGGACGGCTCTCTACGGTGTAGGTGGCAGCTCCTGGGACATTAACACAAGAAGCAGACACCTGGCAGAAGGGGTCAGGAGGGCACCACAAGGTGCAGGGGCAGCGTGGCCCCAGGCGGAGCCGGGACAGGGAGCATGTCCCCGGGATGGCCTGCAGGCTGGGCCCCAGTGAGGGATGAGCTCCCTGTTGTGGGAGGAACACGGGGAGCAGGGGGTGAGAGGCTCGGGGGCACAGGGCAGGCGGCGTGCCCAGGTGTGAGGGCTGCAGGATCACAGGAGGCCCCTCTGGGGTGGGACCCGGCCAGGCAGCCTGACCGCTGACCCCCAGCTCCGCAAACGCTGCTGACCACAGTGGGGAGGGCAGACGGGCGTCTGGGCTGCTCAGTGCCGGGCACCCAGGGGGCCAGCCGCTGGGGAGAGCCCCACCCCTGCCAGGCAGGCTCCTACCTCCTCGGGAGCGGGTCATGTGGGGGACTTGAGCTGGGGCACCATGCCGCGTGGAGACTTGTGGGGGGAGAGCCCCGCCTAACAGCTGGGGCTCTGGAGGGGGTGGCAAGGCCGGCGGGGGTCCCTCCTCCCCCCGGAGCCCCGCCCCCACCCCCCCCGCTCCTCTGCCTCGCAGGTGAACATGGTCATTGGGATCCTCGTGTTCAACAAGCTGGTGTCCAAAGACGGCATCACGGACAAGAAGCTGAAGGAGCGGGCAGGGTAGGGCCGGGCCCCCGGGGGTCCTCGCCCGCCTTGCGTCAGAAAGACCTGGAGCCTGCCCACTGCCTCCCCCACCGCCCCAGAGCAGGGGAATTGGGCTCAGAGGCCCGCGTAGGCCCCACAGCCAGCCCTGCCTTGCCCTGTGCCTCAGCTTCTCCATCTAGTCCTCAGAAACAGTGAAGCCAAGTGTTTCCAGAGACCCTACTCCTGCAAGGACCTCGGGGTGGTGGGAGGGTGCGCCTGGCCCCCTGCTTCGGTGGGGTGACCCTGAGGGAGGATACAACCTGCCCGTTCTCGTGGTGGCCTCAGCGACGGGAGGCGAGGACTGGGGACAGGCACAAGGTTCCTCCTACCCGGGGGCGGGCCCCGGCCACGAGCACCTGGCTCACAGGAGGGTGATCCCGAGGGAGCCTGGGACAGTGCTGCTGGGGGCCGGGGGCAGCTAGGGGCGGACACTCACCCCTTCCGTCCTGCCCCAGCCCTCTGAGCCCTCTGCACCTCACCTCTGCCTGCTGCTGCTCTGTGCCTCCCTCTGCCCTCCCTCCGTGCCAGTCGGCTGTCTTGTCTCTGTCTCCTCCTCTTTCTGTTCCTCCTGCTAATCCTAGTGAGCAGAAGCTTCAGGAAACCGCCCTCTCGGGCGCCTGGTGGGTTCTAGTCCTGGTTAGAAGGCCGCTACACTGCGTTAGGGGAAGTGGATGTCCCTAGAGTGCCCACAGCAGCTGGGAGCCGGGTCCCCTATTCCTTGGGCCTCACTCCCCCCACCCCCGCCCTCAGAACACACCGTCCCCGACGCCCACCTCAGCAGGCCCGGGGCCGCACACCTGTCAGAGCACGCGGCCATCGGGACGCGGCGCTGGCTCCAAGCGGGGCACTGTTCCACTGGCTTCCTGCAGTGACCCCTCGGGCAGGTGCTCCTGTCCCACTCTGGCTCCGACAGCCCAGCCGCAGCCGGAGGTGCGCAGGGCCCGCGGCTGCGAGAGCCGGTCTGAGCTGGTCAGGGACACACCAGAGCCCAGGGGTCCGTGGAGCCGCTGCTTCCTGGAATCCTTCCCGCTGTGCAGCCGGTGCCCTGGCTCCCACGCACTCCTGCGTGTGCCCCTGTGGCCGGGCAGGGCCCTGCTCTGCGCCGCAGGAGGCGTCCTGCATGCATACACATGCACGCACGCACACAAACACCACACTCACTCGCACACACGTACACACACGTACACACGCATGTATGAACAGTGCACATGCACCACACTCACACTTGCACGCACTCACGCACACGTGCACTACACACACACTCGTATTCAGGTATTCGAGCACATGCATACACCATACGTACACACAGGCACACATACACATGCCCCATACTCACACGCACTTGCACGTGTGCACTCGCACACACATACACATGCACGCATACATGGGCACACACAGGGCCTGAGAGAGGTGCTGCCCCGGTGGTCGGGTGGACCACTGGCTCCCTGGCTGGGGTGTTGCCCAGGGAGGGGGTGCACAGTCAGAGCACAGGGGACCCCAGGGGGTACACGGTCAGAGCACAGGGGACCCGGGGGGGGTGCATGGTCAGATCAGATACAGGGGACCCGGAGGTGCACGGTCAGAGC
>NC_043714.1:76978752-76980318 GCF_006229205.1 Suricata suricatta
GGTCCCCCTACCAGCCCACTCCCAGGACCCCGCATGGCCTAGCAAGGCTAAGGCAGGACCACTCTGGTCCGTGTGCCTACTTTGCCCCCCATTTCTGTGTGAACAGTGTTCGCTCTTGCTCAGCCTTTGAATTTCACTTGCAGTCAGCTGCCCCGGGCCCCCCTTGGGTGTGCCCTCATATGTGCCAAGCGTGGAGCCCTCTCTGTGGCCGACGCCACCTCCAAAGCCACCAGAAATGCCATGTTAGTGCCCCTCCTCCCAGGGCCCCCCCAGCTCTGCTTTCTGAGTTACATTGTTTTAAGCTTTTTCTGTCATCTGTCACCTCTGCCATCCACTCTGGGGATCCTCCTCACCCGGCCCTTCGCCAGGCTCCCCTCCTGCTCCGTGTGGCCGGGGACGGGATGGGTCCGGGGCGGCGTGAGAACTCTGTGCACTGGCCTGTCTTTGTCTGGGGTGTCTGGGCTGTGAACAGTGTGAGTGTGTGGGTGTGTGGGTGTGTGGGTGGGTGCGGGAGGAAGGGGATGGGTGAATGTCCCGTGAACGAGCATGGGGGAGTGTGCAGAGCACGCCTAACCGTGGGGGACCCAGATTCGGGCAGGCCGGGTCCACTGAGGCAGAACCTGAGTTGAGAGGCCCGGGCAGGGATTGGTCTCCAGGAATATTCGATGTGTGCTTCACACGCTGGGCTCTGTGGGGCGGAGGGAGCCACTCTGGACCTGTCACGAGTGGGGGGACATCCCGGCCAGGTCACGCAACAGGGCCAGGCCAGGTCACCCTGAGCCTCGCTCATGCCCCTTCCCCACATCAGGGGCATTTGACCTCCCAAAGGGTCAGACAGCACCCCTGCTCGGGCAAGGCGTCCCTGCCAGCCCCTCCCCTGCCCGCTGACAGCCGGGCGGCACAGGCTCCTGCTCGCGGCCCTGGCGGAGCTCCGGGCTACAGGGACTCCAGGACTGCAGAGTCCCCAGGACCGGGCCATCTGCCAGCCGCCTCAGGCTCTAGATGTTAGGCTGAGGGAGGATGGCTCAGGGCAGGACGAGGTCCCCTGGCCCCGGGGGCTCGGCCCTGCCTGCCTTCCTGCTCCCAGTGTGGCCAGAGGAGGTCTGTGGGCGGGAAGAGGGAGACTCAGAGCCCGACCCGCCGCGGCGGGGACACAGAGGTTCAGGGCCGGGAAGGGAAAAGGACAGCCGGGCAGCATGTCCCACTTCTTCAGGCTCTGACCCACGTGCAGGCTGAGCCGTGGGGGCGCGGCTCCTGCGGCTGGGGGCACCCAGGGCATCAGCAGGTCCCCCGTCCTGGAAGGGGAGGTGAGGCAGGTCTGTGAGGTCTGGTTCTGAAGCCCACGCGGTGGCCGGGAGAGAAGAGGTGTGGGGGCTCCGGAGTCCTGAGCCACTGGGCAGCTGGCCAGGGAGCTTTGCTGGAGGAGAAATGGGGCTGGGGCTGGGATGGGACCTGGGTCCTAGAGCCGGCAGGGGAGGGGCAGGGGGGGTAGGGGGGCTGGGAGGGGAGGGGTCTGGAGAGAGGACAATGATGGATGGCTCAGCAGGGCCCCTTGCAGACTCCCCG